>NC_138529.1:95808290-95903354 GCF_964234715.1 Podarcis melisellensis
TCTTTACTCCGCCTGTTACCCATAAAAACAAAGGCCTTCTGTCCAGGAGGTTGCTTGTGCCTGAAATATGAGATTGTGTTTAAATGCACTTTTGCTGAGTGCAGCCAGCAGAGTGTAGCAGTGACCGTTTTGTGCATGGTTTATAGTGGGCTGCCGTGTTCTTACTGCTGAACTGGCTTGGGTGAAGCTGTCTAGTGAGGTACTGACATCAGCTTCATTCTCCACACTGCATTCTTAAGGACAGTAAAGCATCCCAGCCGCTGGTTCATTTAAGTCTTTGCAGTGTTCAGTTTTTTAACAGGGTGGCTAAAGGTTACGTTATAATCATATTTAATTTTATTACTAATTGCCTGAGTTTTCTCACCTAATGCCAAACACTGAGGAGAGTGGCCATTATTTTGGCAGCTTTACACAAAGGCCTGATTTAACTGTAATACTAAATGATGGCTTAGTGCTCTGTGCATGATATTCTCTTCTCCAGCAGTGCGGGTGCAATAAGGTGATGGGATGTTTTCCTCTGCTACTGTCTGTTAACTGCAGTGTCCCAAACCTAACCTGTGATTAACCTCAACTACAATTTGTTTAAACAAGCCAACATCATAAACAACAGCTTATTTCATTGGCTCCAATCCAGAACACTGACCAGTGCTCCCATTGCCAGTTCTGGAAGAAGCAGGTCCTTTTACTCTTAAGAGACCCTTCATCTGTCACTGGCTGTGGAGGAGCCCAGTTTGCAGGCTTTTCACTGTCATAGTGTGTCAAAACTACCATCTTGGTGGGCTGTGTTTATACATGTGCTGTGACCTAACCTGGACTCTGCAGAATAGGATGAGAGAGAAATGCCAAGCAAATACTCTGATATGTCTTTTCTTGATGGGTATTTATGTTCCAAACATTGTAACCGGTCAATTGCCAGGGGCTCATAATCTGTAATTAAATACACGGTTGATCTGTCACCGAAACCAATATTCACTGTGGCCATTATCTACTTCCTGGGTCTTTACTGCTCCAGCATCATACTGGTGCAAGTACTCTTGATTCCACTTTCAAATCTCACTGCTTTGAGGATAAGGTTCTATTGAATATAAATGAGTCTGTCCAAGTGTGCTATTGAACAGTACCTGAATTTGCAGTTCATCTTGCATATCACTAATAGCCATTATGTTTTTACAGGATGTACGCCGAAACAAGCCAGTTGGGCAGCAGCGACAGGGACCAGTTGGAAGGCGATTTGCAAGACGGTGACCAGAGACTGTTCTGGCATGAGGATTCGAAGCCTGGGACTTTAGTGTGAGCCTAGCCTTGGCTTCAGTTACCCCATGTGCCTTGCACCTTTATGCTGTTCTACAAAACAAACAAAACTTAGCTTCCTGGTGCAACTCAGAAGTGAGGACTGTTATGGGAGGATGAAGTATTCAGCGAGACAAAGCTGCAGGTTCTTATCCACGTTAGCACAACAACATGAATCCAAATAGACCAAAATGAGGAAGAGATCTGTTTTAAATCTCCTACCGCAAAATGCAGCCTTTGGTTGAAGTATTTTGGAAAGCACTTTTTTTTTGAAACAACGGAAAGAAGATGATGGTGCAAACTTCAAAAAAATGTGAAAAGGGGATTCTTGTTGGGACCATTTTAGGAGCACAATTCAGAGAGAAAGAAAATTACAACGGTGGAGTCGCTTCTGTCGTAGCAACTGCTGATCAAGAAGACGAGTTTGTGGGCCACAGGGCAGAAGGTTGACTTTGCAGCACTACTTGAAGGATGTTTGGGGTTTTAAACAGTATTTTGAATGAGGTTAAAGATGTTTTTTAAGATGTGCTGTCCTGAATGTCTCTTTCTCATCGAAGCACCATGAAAAGAAAAGAAGCAGTAGTTGCACATTGCAATGTACCGCATCAATCTGTGGCAGCAGGGTGGCTGTTTTCTGGAAAGTGCAAGCAGGCATCTTCAAATTGCTTCCTAGGGGGGAGTAATTTTACACCTCTCCATGATAAATTTTCATTTATGCAAGAATGCATGCAGGTTTAAATGTGGAATGCACAGGGAAACACTTGGTTTTGATACATCTTAAGAAACAGAAAGTTTGTGAGAATATTTGCATTACTGATGTGACAATATGTACAATGCATTGAACGGCTTCACTCTATTCACCAGTATTATTTTTTAAAAAACAAACAAACAGTGGCCACAATTGCACTTAGCAGTAATACCAAGTTGGTGCCTTAAAAATCAAAGGGCATTTAAATTGTAAAATCTGCTATCTGTGAAAAGCAGGTGCACTATGCATTCGCTGGTCCCAGTCAATGAAGCCAGGAGTAGAGCAGAAGACTTGAATAGCCCCGTCTTCTCTCCTGGTGCAACCTCTCACCTTCAAGATGTGATCAGTGTTCATTATCTGTTGTCCAAGGGGAGAGAGAGAGAGAGAGAGAGAGAGAGAGAGAGAGAGAGAGAGAGAAAGGGGGAAGGAGCACCAGGGTGGAGAATGAACTGGCTTGAGCTGACAGTAGCTGTCTTCACACAATAACGAAGAGGCGACACAGATATAAATGGACCGCAAGGCTGTGTGTTCACCCCGCCCTTGAGGCTGCATGATTCATTCTGACCCCTTTTGTGTTGAAGGGAGCCTTTTTATCCCTGCAAGCTCCCTGCATGATTTAAGAATCCTGAATGACAAGCTTACATGGGTAGAAAAAGTCTCTCCACTTGTTATCCCTCACCATATGAGGTGTCTTTTGTGACCTCAAGTACTTTTCTTTCCATGTTGCCGCCTTCATACAAGTAATATGTGAAGAAGACTAACATAGCCATCTGGGGGGTCTGTGAATGGAAACCTGTTTCCACTCATGTGAATTGCCTCCTATATAGATCGGGGCAACCGAGTGATGAATTAGCATGTAAACAAAATAAGTGAATCTTTTTTTCTGTGCAAACAAAGGAAGAACTCAACTGCAGGTTTTATCTAGGAGGGATAAGCCTACCTCATATCATCTACCTGTAGGAACAAATTAGCTAAAGTTTACCTAGTGTAATTTTGCAAACTTAAAAAAAATATTTTTGTTTCTCAGCTATACTGTGCTTCAGGATTCTATCCAATGGTGCTGTTTGGGGATCTTCCTTTTAAAAAACAAAAACAAAATGCAGAATGAATCACTCCTTGTTATTGTGAATGGAAAAGTTTCGGGGGGTGGGAAGGTTTTCGAACCTTTTCTTTTTTTACTGATACTCCAAATCATGTAAAAAGAATTCTATAAATATATATATATATATACAGAGAGATTCTGAATTTGTTAAGCTGGTCCTTAGTCATTTGTATTATTAGAGTTAAAGTTTGGAATAAACGTGGAAAAAAGAAACAAAAATAATAATTTATTTCTTTTGTGCATATTTGTATAGCCTTTTAGAAACAAGGATATCTTTTTTTGCCTATTCTTTTACTACTCCTGACTTTTTAAAGACCTATGATTTTGTATAGGTCAATAAACTCAAAAAGTATGCTACTAAACATTTCCCGTATTCTCTATTTTTGTTTGTTTTTTGTTTTTACCTTTTGGCATCCCAAAGTTCTGGTGTGGATTGCAACTTAAATACACAGGTTATGATCTAGTCAAAGAAAAGCACTGAAAGATGTGCTTGCTTCTCTCTCAAGGTACTCCATTCTTGGCTTATTGTGAATGTAGGCCTCTTCCCCTCTTCTTTTTTCCTCTTCTCAAGAGCATGCATGTACGTTTTATAGTGTGCGTGTTTGTTGTACCAGAATTTCCCATTACCACATGCCAGCGACATGCCTGTGGCATAAACATCTCTGAAGAAAAGGGCACATGAGAAATTAAACCCTCCTCAACTCTGTCAGCCCCTTCCCACCAACCATGCACAACTCCTTCGGTAGGCTGGCCTCATGTGAGACTTTTCCTTCACAACATTGTAAAATAATTCATAAGCAGGTCAACTAACGTATACGGGTTGTGGGTAGCTCATAGATTTCCATCCACTTCAGGACCAGACTCTGGCCGTGTGTGTGTGGTGGTGGTGTTAATTGCTTGTAGGGGAAAACCACAATGGTTTGGGACCATTGCATGAGGGAAGTGGGATTTTACCCTTTGCCCTCTTTGTGCTACTGATCCAAATCCCCATACTGATTATTGATTTTAAAAAAACACAAAGCCCAGATGACATGAAAATAGCTAAGAAATCCTCTGAGCAGATCCTCTCCCCCGCCCCCATCTTCTATCCTATTCCTTCTCTGAGACTGGCAAAAAAACACCCTTATTTTTATCAAAGCTACATTATTTTACTTTAATACAGGCAAAAGCAAACTCGGCCCTCCAGATATTTTTGAGACTACAACTCCCATCATCCCTGACCACTGGTCCTGTTAGCTAGGGATGATGGGAGTTGTAGTCCCAAAACATTTGGAGGGCCGAGTTTGCCTATGCCTGCTTTAAGATGTATGACATGTCCAGTTTTCCCCTGGCTGGTAGCACCAGGTATGGGCAACCCAGGGTACGTCGCACAGCTTTTACCAGCACATGTTTGGTTCTGCTCCAGCTTGCAGAAAGGTGGAAACACAGGGTGCCAAAAATGTGATCAGAACCACAAGGAGTTTGGAACTGATGGGAGTTGTGGTTCAACAATAGCTGGAGAGCTATAGCAGGTTGGTAACAGCTGATCAGGAAGAATTCAGCTATATATTGAAATCGCCTTAAGAAAGCAAACATTCTTTAGCAATGTCAGGCTTGTTTGGGATATTTGACCACATGCCTAAGGCAGTCCTTCTAAGGTCCAGACCCTCACCCACCTGCTCTACAGCCACTTAGAAGATATCTAGACCAACCCCCAAATCTCACAATACAATTTCTGCTTTTTTTATGAAGTCTTCTACCTCAACTAGTGATCGTAATTTGTATTTCTTGTTTTAGGCAGCGCCCATCTTTGTGCATGATGTAAATAGTACAAGAAGAGAAAAAATATACCTGCCCTCAAAAGCCTGCACGCAGGAAACTACAGCAGAAAAGACAGGGAGTGGAGGCAGGCGTAAATGGGCAAAATACATCAGTTGTTTCTGTTATAAATGATTGGGCTCGGTTTCACAGAAATTCCTACTCAAAGGGGCATTGGCTCCACATTTTGAGTCTATTTGAGCAGGCATAAGGGCTAAAAAGCTGCTTTAAGAACAACAACAAAAGGAGAGGTTGAATAAAGTAGAACCATCCATACTGATATTTTTCCTCCCAAGTAACCACCATTATGGTGTGCCACAATTACATTACTAGTACATAATATAGGGGTAGGTTGATGAAATTATTTTTAAGGGATGGTGTCAACATAGGTTTGCCCTCTTTTGTGGTTTTGTCATGCTGATCTGGAACATCACAGATACAGCTTGTACCTGACCACACCCTGGAAAACCTTTGAAAAGCGAAGCAGGAAAATGGCAAGCTGTAAATCATAGCACTCATTAGCAGAGCCATCCTATGAGTCTACTCAAAAGCAAGTCCAGTTCTATAGGGCTTACTCCAAGAGAAATGCATTTAGAAATTTGCCTCCTCTGAATACTCGCAAGTCCACTTTAATGTACTAATGCCTGCAAAAATGTTAACTGTACACATGGCTCAAGCAAAACACATTCTGTTGTATGAGTTGCAGGCAATTAAAACAATCACAAAAAAGCAAATTTCTTCCTGCCCCTTGAAAAAGAAGGTAAGTCCTGACCCCCAGAGAAACATTTTCTGAACGCCTTGGAACTACTACTCATTCCAAAAGCCCATCTCCTGCTCCAGTCATTTATCTTCTTTCATGGCAAGGGTAATAGGGTGTAGTGAGGGGATGAGAAATGGCCCCATTGCAATATAAATTCACATGGTTCGTTCACTGGACTAGGTAGACAGTTCCGTAACTCACTCTCTTCTGTTTAGAAAGTGTTACTTGAAATGCACCAAAAGGAAAGCTACTCGACTCCCACACTACATACTGCCTCCAACAGCGGAAGTAGAATATAGCCATTGTGATCAATGGCTACTGGCCATGATGAATATGTTCTAGCTCCATGGTTACAGATAGCCAACTTCTGGAAATCACAAATGTGGCGAGTGCTGTGGCGCTCAGGTCTTGCTCTTGGGTTTCTCGTAAGCATCTGGTTGGCCACTGTGAGAACAGGATGGATAATTGACTAAATCAGTCATTGCCTTGATCACACAGCCTCTTCTTACAAGCTTGTGAATAAACTCTGTTGGGTTTTTTCCAGTTAACAGAGGGGGGTACCAGTTCTTAGGTTCTTTTCAATTTACAGGGACCTTCACTGGCTTCTCTATAAATATGTAGACCCTTTGGCAGAGTTCCCCTGACTTATTCGTTCTTCACATGTTGTTGCATACAATAATCCAGTTTCTTATTTAGATGTGAATTTGGCTGCTGTCAAATAGTCAAGTGGCAGAAAAGGAAGGAAGGGAAATACTAGTTTCAGCTTCTCTGGCTTTGCAGGTCCTTCTGGCTCAGCTGCCACATCTGGGAGAAAAAAATTAAGTGCCAGTAAAATCTCAACCGATACCGAGTCGGTCAGTGCCATAAAGCCATTGCCCAGCAAAACAGCTTTTCCCCAGCAAGTTGATGCCATGACTGGTTTAACAACCTCGTCAACGCAGGGCACACCTCAGGTGCTGACAACTACAAAGGCTTGCCATCCCTCCTCCCTTTCTCTTAGCAAAGCGAAGTATACTGTTGGGGAAATAAACAGTAGCTGGCAAGCCTCTCAGCGGAACAAAATGTTCTCCATGATTGTTCCAATATAGCCCTTTGTGCCGCCTTCCCAAGCTCAGACTAGACTGTCACCACGGAAATAAGGGATGTTCGTGAAAGAGAACGCACTCTGCAATTAACTGGTGGGTCCGTGTTTTTGACATATAATTGATCATATCCTGGGTAGCTCAGCTGGTTAGAGTGTGCTGCTGATAATGCAAAGGTTTCAAGTTCGATCCCCGTATGGGACAGCTGCATATTCCTGCATTGAAGGGGGTTGGACTAGATGATCCTCAGGGTCCCTTCCAACTCTACGAGTCTATAAATCAACATTCAATCAACTTATTTAAGCATTTGCTTGCCTAAGAAAGCCACAATTGATTGGGCAGTAGGTTTTAAAAATCTATTTTGTTTTATTTCCTTACATTTATATTCTTCTTCTGAGATGGAACCTAAGATGGCATACTGTGGTTCCTAGGCAGTCACCCATCCAGACACAGCTTCATTTGCTTTCAGACCATACATACCCTGGGGTGACCTAGAAAACCTGTAAGCAGCACATGCTGTTGTATTCCCCTTCCTTCTTATGATGACCTCTAGCACACACGTGAGCTCACTCTGAAAACCAACAAAGCATGCCTTTAACTTCAGAACTAATGCTTTCTTTATGCGAAAATTGAATTGATTGATTGATTGATTGATTGATTGATCAAGCAATCAAGTACCGGTAACTGTAACCCATGAGTTAATTGACTAGTATGTATTTATGGGGATAAAACATCTTCCCTTTTTAATCACATGCTATTCCATCAATTTACATCAGGGGTCAGCAAACTTTTTCAGCAGGGGGCCGGTCCACTATCCCTCAGACCTTGCAAGGGGCCGGACTATATTTTTTTTGGGGGGGATGAATGAATTCCTATGCCCCACAAATAACCCAGAGATAAAAGCACACATTCTACTCATATAAAAACACCAGGCAGGCCCCACAAGTAACCCAGAGATGCATTTTAAATAAAAGGACACATTCTACTCATGTAAAAACATACTGATTTTTAAATCCGCAGGCTGGATTTAGAAGGTGATTTGGCCAGATCTTGCCTTAGTTTGCCTACCCATGACTTACTTGGTTAGTGCTGAAGTAAATAAGGCCAAAGGGGGCCTCTGAGAAACAAAAGGGAGGAAACTCTGAGGTTTGCAGACATACAAATATGCAGGGGCAAGACATGCACACCTAAAAAGCACCCCAGTCCAGTGAAGACTAAGCATGCTCATTAATCACAGAATATTGTCAGCTGGAAATTAAAAATGGGCATTTATTAAGGTGGGTAGAATGCTCTTATTGGAGGAAATTACTGGCCAGAATGCTAAAGGGGAAGACTTCAGTTAGCAGGTGAGAAAACATTGCAACACTTTATGGATGGTCCCAGGATAAAAACTAGTGTGTGTGTGGTTTAAAACAATACTAAACATGTCTATGGTGCTGGAGGAGACTCTTGAGAGTCCCATGGACTGCAAGAAGATCAAACCTATCCATTCTGAAGGAAATCAGCCCTGAGTGCTCCACTGGAAGGACAGATCGTGAAGCTGAGACTCCAATACTTTGGCCAGCTCATGAAAAGAGAAGACTCCCTGGAAAAGACCCTGATGTTGGGAAAGATGGAGGGCACAAGGAGAAGGGGATGGCAGAGGATGAGATGGTTGGACAGTGTTCTCGAAGCTACCAGCATAAGTTTGACTAAACTGCGGGAGGCAGTGGAAGACAGGAGTGCCAGGCGTGCTCTGGTCCATGGGGTCACGAAGAGTCGGACACGACTAAACGACTAAACAACAACAAACATGTCTATAGCTCACTTAAAAATGTTAGGAGTGATTCACTGGAAGATTTTAGTGAATGTGAAGAATGAGAAGATACTGTAAACAAAAATATGTATCAGACACCATCGTAAGACTTAAGTGAAACCAACTGGATACAGAAACTGACCAAAGGCCTCTGTGAAACAACAGAATTGCTACCACATTTGCAAACCCACGCAACAACAATGCTATGACACATTGCATCCAGACTCAGATTGTATCTTAAATTATTTCTTTGATGCATGTAAGCTGTAGTCCGAAAAATAACCGCTTCTGCACATGACGAGGAATTGACTATCAAGCTACTTTGTGTCAGCTCTGCTAAAACATCTGCACTACCGAGGCAGGTCTAGTGTTCCTGCATTGAAATACAAAGTCCTAAAGTGCTTGGGTCACTCAGATCATTTGGAGGATCAGTGTTAGCTGTTCCCCAGTTTTTCAGAAGCCGGATTGCTTTCAACTGAAAGTTGGGCTTTTGGTATTGCTGACCCCATCCTGTGGAATACTCTTCTGACTGAGATTTAGCAGACATCCTCGCTGCTAACTTTCAGAAGGCCTTTTCACACTGTCATTTAAACTGTCTCAAGAGTCAGTCATTTTTATTATTATTTCATGTAGGCTTTGTGGTATTTATTTAATGTATTGTACTTGGATATATTGTTGTGCTCCGCCTTGATATTTTATGTGGAGTGCGCAGTTTATGAATATTTAAGTAAATAAACCTTGGGTTATATGGAAACCCTAGAGTTTTATTCTAGCAATGATGTCTCTTACAACCAGGGTATTTTTTTGAGGCATTTACTCAATTTGCCTCCCTGCTGTTCATAACCCTTTGCTAAAGCATTGCAGGGTGTTACACTAGACGACCTCTTGGGTCCCTTCCAACTCTTTGATTCTATTGTGCCCCCTTCAGTAAAAAGAGCCATCTACTTCTGTAGTTGGAATTTGAAAACCATCAAAGTGTTTCCCCTTAATTCTCTTTTCTCAATTCAAAAACAGTTCTTTCATCCTTCCCTCTTGGGAGCTGTGTTCTGCATCTGTTATCAGAGATGGAAGGTGTTAAAAGGGCATCTCATCTAAACTTCTCAAGAGGCAGGGCTACCCGTCCATTAGTAGCTGCCTGCACATCAGCCTTGGCAATCCAGACCACAATAAGCTGCCAGCATGGAGCAAATGCATTGCAGGAGGTGTCTGCAGAGGGGGGGGGGGAACTCCAGCTGACACAGCCTTACATACCAAACCAAGTCACATGCTGCAGGAAAAGGCATCTTCATAGCTCTACTCTGAGACCTACTATGAGTGAGGGGCGTTGTTGCTGTTGGCCTTTCGTACCTTTCTTTTAGATCTTGTGATAGATGTGGAAGTTGTTCAGTTAGGGTGTATATTTTCAATGTTTTATTTATAACTACCTTTGTTATATTGCAGCTATGTTTTCTTTTCAATGCTGCAAAAATAAATAAAGGTAAAGGACCCCTGGATGGTTAAAGGTAAAGGTAAAGGTAGCCCTGATCATTAAGTCCAGTCGCAGATGACTCTGGGGTTGTGGCGCTCATCTCACTTTACAGGCCGAGGGAGCCGGTGTTTGTCCACAGACAGCTTTTCGGGTCATATGGGGGTAGCATGACTAAACTGCTTCTGGCGCAATGAGACACTGTGACGGAAGCCAGAGAGCATGGAAGCACCATTCACCTTCCCGCCACAGTGGTACCTATTTATCTACTTGCACTGGCATGCTTTCAAACTGCTAGGTTGGCAGGAGCTGGTACAGAGCAATGGGAGTTCACCCAGTTGCAGGGATTTGAACCACCGACCTTCTGATCGGCAAGCCCAAGAGGCTCAGTGGTTTAGACCACAGCACCACCCACATCCCCATTGTTGTAAGCCATCTTGAGCACAGTTTGAACTGGGGAAAGGTGGCATACAAATAAAACTATGTATGTATGTATTTTACAAAAATTGAGAATCAATGCACACACAAAAGGTCCCTGCCCACAAAAAGCTGACAATCTAAAATAGACAATGGGAAAAGAAACAAGAGGGGGGAAGGTGAGGGAGACAGTACAAAATGACATGCACAGCATGTACATTTAAGCATGCTCACGGCTGGGAACAAGGACTTTCTGAAAAGGGAGTTTCCGAGGAAGGAGTCCAAGGAAGAGAAAGAGATGGCGCCAAGCTCATTGGCAGAAGCACATAAAACAGTAAGTGACATTTAGACTGTGGAAAGAGTTGGAAGAATGAAAGCATGGGCAGGAATATAATGGGAAGCAAGGATCACAAAATAGCTTTGAAGGTAAGTATTAGTTCACTTATATATGCCTGTTGTCTTTGTCCATGGAGTTTTCTTGGCAGGGATACTGGAGTGGCTTGCCGGTTCCTCCTCCAGGTGGATCACGTTTGGTCAAAACTCTCCACTATGACCTGTTCATCTTGGGTGCCCTGCTCGGCATAGTTCATAGCTTCTCTGAGTTCTTCAAGCCCCTTCGCCACGGCAAGGCAGTGATCCATGAAGGGGCGACAGAGGACGAGATGGTTGGATAGTGTTTTCGAGGTTACCAGCATGTGTTTGACCAAACTGCGGGAGGCAGTGGAGGACAGAGGTGCCTGGCGTTCTCTGGTCCATGGGGTCATGAAGAGTCGGACACGACTAAACGACTAAACAACAACAAATTAGTTCACTTCCATGCTATTTCAGGCAGTCCCACAGCGACTGAAGTGACATGATTACAGTACAGTGGTACCTTGGGTTACAAACAACTCGGGTTACAAACACTTTGGGTTACAGACTCCGCTAACCCGGAAGCAGTACCTCAGGTTAAGAAATTTACCTAAGGATGAGAACAAAAATTGCACGGGGGCAGCAGGAGGTCCCATTAGCTAAAGTGGTACCTCAGGTTAAGAATGGTTTCAGGGTAAGAACGGACCTCCGGAACGAATTAAGTTTGTAACCAGAGGTATCACTGTATTCTCAGGGAAGCCATGCAGCCTCTTCAAATGCAGTAGGCAGCTCTTGGCCTCTGGCAGAATCATGAGAGCTACAGCTTGTGGTGGATAAAAGCAGGTTTCTAGTCCTCATTGTTGCAAAATAATACAGGGACAGTGAGGAGGCCTGCCTGATCACAGCTGGAAAGGAGTTCCATAAAATTGGGTCTGCAATACTAAATATGTGGTGCCTGGTGGAAACGAGCCAGGTATCTGAGACGGGGGCGGGGGGGGGTCACTAATAGTGAGTCCCCTTAAGATCTCAGTTGATTGAGCAAGGGTATATGGGATCAAGTGGTCCTTATATAGACCTATGTTGTTAAGGGTCTTGTAAATTAATGCAAGAACCGTGAACCTGACTCAGTAACATATGGGCAGCCAGTGCAAGCTTTTCAGAACCAGAGTTAAATGCTGGTGATAGTGTGTTCCCATCAACAGTCCAGCTACATTGTTTTGTTTTAGGACGCGGGTGGCGCTGTGGTCTAAACCACTGAGCCTCTTGGGCTTGCCGATCACCGTTGCTCTATCTCAGCTGCTGCCAACCTAGCAGCTCGAAAGCACGCCAGTGTGAGTAGATAAATAGGTACCGCTGTGGCAGGAAGGTGAATGGTGTTTCTGTGCGCTAGTTTCCGTCACAGTGTTCCATTGCGCCAGAAGTATTTTAGTCATGCTGGCCACATGACCCGGAAAGCTGTCTGTGAACAAACGCCAGTTCCCTCAGTCTGAAAGTAAAATGAGTGAGCACTGCAACCCCATAGTCGCCTTTGACTAGACTTAACCGTCCAAGGGTCCTTTACCTTTTTGCATCAGCTGGAGCCTCTGTTTGAGGCCCAAGGGCAGCTCCATGTAGAGCACATCACAGTAATTGACCCTATATTCATGCCTCAATGCATTCATCACCATGGCCAGACCACCCCAGTCCAAAAACACCCATAGTTGGTGTACTGGTAAAAGGCACTCCTAGCCATTTGGGCTATCTGGGATTCCAGTGACAAAGATCGATCCAAGAGCACTCCTAAGCTCCAAACCCATTCTTTTAGTGGGAGAACAACCTCATCCAGAGCTTTTATCTTAGCCACCACTGCCCAGGGCCTTTCTGTGCTCCAACAACCCCATGCATGGGTTTAGGACATGTCTGCAAATTACTAAGATGACAAGTTCTCTCTCACAAGGGAATGTCTCTGAATTATAAAATTGTTTTTAAAATTCTTACAATTTTAAAACAACCAATATAACAAAACCAGCATGAGCCAACCAGATGTCTCAAGGAACCACACAATCAGAGGTACACAGATTCTTAAACATGGAGGCTTCAACAAGCTTTCATGGATCATGGCTAATAGTTACCTCAGCTCCTTCGTTAATGTGTCTAATTCCATCTTTAGTTATCTAAGAAAGTGATATTTCCATTACTAATGTATCTAGCAATGTGTTTCCTCCTTCAAGCATTTTGGGTACCGGACAATTGCAAACAACGATCATCTTTAAGGGGGGGAAATATTTGGCATCCGTGTAAATAATCTACGGGCGAAATCCCTTTGCCTTTTTTCAGCTAGAGTAATGAGGACCTCTAGTGTCTCATCTGCCTCACTACAGGCTGAATGGGCTTTTCCATGGGTGGTTGTTTTGTTTTAAAAGGGGGGGGGCAAACTAAATATGCTCAAGAATTAAGTTTTAATAGAAAATCCAGTGTTATCTAATGCTTGCCCTGTTCATTCGTGTCTTGCTTATGGATCCTTTGCATTGATCACATCTTTCTTTCTTTCTTTCTTTCTTTCTTTCTTTCTTTCTTTCTTTCTTTCTTTCTTTCTTTCTTTCTTTCTTTCTTTATTAAAATTTCCGCACTGCCAATATTAAGAAAAAAATATAACAGTAGCAGAGACGGAAGGGGGAATGCGGCTGGTTTGGTTGCCCTGGGTGTGGAGTCTGGGGGGTGCCACACGTATGATGTAGAATGGAAAGTGGGGGGCATCGATGTAGCCAGGATTTCTGTTAGGGGCAAAAGAACCTCAGATTTGTATTGATTTAGGGGCGGCAGCTGCCCCTTGCCCCCCCCATTGGCTACACCCATGAAGGGAGAGGGTGCAGAATGTTGGTGTCACACAGGGCACTGCTGAAATTTGAGACCCCCAAGGTCCACCACGCAGAGGTGGAGCTAGCTGCCCCAGGGGAGCAGCGCAGCGATGTCACCCTCAGGGATGACACCCGGGGCAGACCGCACCTACCGCACCCCCCTTTCTCCGCCAGTGCCGCCACGGATGGTGGTGAACTGCTTATATTACCCCCATAATACAAAATTCATCTGTAGATCATATGGATCATTAACACAACGGCATAACCTTTCAGGGAAAGCCTGGGTGAAGATAAAAAAAAGAGAAGACGACATGTTTCCATTTAGGTGGGTGACATCAATGGCTGGGTTTCACATTCAAAACCTTTCACATATTGTTTCTCTCTACCTTACTCACAACAACCCAGTAAGGTAGGAAGTATTCACCTTCCTGTATGCTATGCCAGGAGCTCTGTCTGAAGCTGATAGATTGTCAGTCTATATAAGCACTAAGCATGGGTGTAGCTTGGGGGGCAGGTGCCCCCCCCATCCACAAAAATTATTCAAAAGCATTTAAAGCACTCAATTAACAGAGGTTCTGGTCCCTCTTCCCAGAGAAGCCTGCCCCCATAATGTCCTCTTTTGGGGGGTATATTTACCCATGATTTTCTCCCCGAAAAGCTCAACAGCTTGGCTGGGGGGGGATCTCAACAACTTTGGCTCCTCCTCCCTAACAAAAACCCTGGCTATGCCCATGGCACTAAGTGAGATCATAAGCAAGCAGACTATCAGCATTCCAGCGAAGTTTGTCATTTACACTTACGTTTTGTTTCAAAATATATTTTTTTATGTTTTAACAGAGAGGGGCACTAGCTATTTGGCCTGAGGGCCACATTCACTTTTGGCCAACTCTCCAGAGGCCACATGGCAAGCAGTGGGTGTCCCCCCCCAGACACACACACACATATATGACACACACATGCACACAACTTCCCCCTCACCAGCCGATCCACGATCATTATAATTATGGTGGGCAGAGAGGGCGCACCCATTTGAGGATGCTGAGCTGCACAGAGAGCTTTAAACCCCCAGCACTGGTTACTTTTTGTTTTAATTACAGTGGTACCTCGGCTTAAGAACTTGATTTGTTCTGGAGGTCCGTTCTTAACCTGAAACTGTTCTTAACCTGAGGTACCACTTTAGCTAATGGGGCCTCCCGCTGCCGCTGTGCCACCGCTGCACGATTTCTATTCTCACCCTGAAGCAAAGTTCTTAACCTGAGGTAATATTTCTGGGTTAGCGGAGTCTGTAACCTGAGGTACCACTGTATGCTGCTGTCAAAATCAGTGGGGCACTACTGAGGTGGGGAGAAAAAAGTGCTTTGGAGAACTGCATCATGCCACCCATTTTAAACCGCATATTACTCCTTTGTCTCAGCTTGGGCTACAGGTCTCTGTGTATGTGAATATATAAGTAGTTATTTTTATTTTATTTTCAAGTATTTTTGATCCCGCATCAACTGTTTTTGGAAGAGCTTTTACAGGCAATGTTGGTCAAAACTTGACCTGCCAATTTTGTGATCGAACAAGCAGCCCACCAGCCAGACAATGTAGCCTACAGGGGTACCAACTTGAATAAAATATGGGCGGGGGGAGGTAAGTCCTGCCCTGCATAATCAATCACAAGATGTGGCACACAAACACCATCTGAATGGCAATCTCATTCAACAGGGGAGGGGGGGCACCTCAAATATTTTGTAGGGGAGTGAAGGGACCTCGGCCCCTAGGAGCTGACACACCTATGGTAGCCTACCAAGCACAGGACAATTCTCTTCTCCGGAGTTTGAGAACCACCACTGTTATCTCAGATCTTCAACACACCAAGCTTTAAGCCAGACATTCCTGCTTTGAATTACTGTTATAATGGGCAACATTGTTGACTTGGCGTTTTAAATGATGTGTTATTTTTTTAAAGGGGATGCGGGTGGCACTGTGGCTTAAACCACAGAGCCTAGGACTTGTCGATCAGAAGGTTGGCAGTTCGAATCCCCGCGATGGGGTGAGCTCCCATTGCTCAGTCCCTGCTCCTGCCCACCTAGCAGTTCGAAAGCACATCAAAGTGCAAGTAGATAAATAGGTACCGCTCCGGCGGGAAGGTAAACGGTGTTTCCATGCGCTGCTCTGGTTCGCCAGAAGCAGCTTAGTCCTGCTGGCCACATGACCCGGAAGCTGTACGCCGGCTCCCTCGGCCAATAAAGCGAGATGAGCGCCACAACCCCAGAGTCGGCCACAACTGGACCTAATGGTCAGGGGTCCCTTTACCTTTACTATTTTTAAAAAACAACAACAACATTGTATTTATTGTGTTCTGCTTTTATTTATATTAGTTATAATAATTCTACTACATTTTAAAATTTTATCATCTCTGTTAACTGCTTGGGGATTTTTTGCTCAAAATGTTAAGTGGTGTAGAGCTTTTCTAAATGAATAACATTGTCTCCCCACCCTCCTGGAAAATAGCTGACTAATTATTGGAAGGAATGAGAAATGAAAGCAAGCTAGTCCTTACAAGGTGCTGGATATGAGAGAAAGCAACACTTATGGAAATCCTGGCAAACTCTGAATATGCCTGTCATCATAGTCTGAGAAATTAAAGATAAATAGGGTTCAATATGTACAAACACTAGCATGACCGGAGGTTGAAGGCATGAAGAGAGCAGACCTTAGTGTTCCTAAGAGCAAAATGTCACTTATGACCCAAGAGGAGAATGGAAATACAAATAATGACACATAAGTCAAAGGTGTCCTCAGGCTTCCAGTAAGAACAGGCACTGTTACTTACTAAAAGAACCACCTGTCTTACTATAAAACACAATTGAGGCCTAGCACCTCCATCAACAGCCAGTCATCTTATCATGTATACAAACAACTATTGGGTTTTTTTCTTCCCAAGCTGCCTCTGGAAGACAGATGGTCCCACCTGCAGCTATTAACATGCTGGTCTCCCAGTAATAGTGCATGCACTTTTTCCACAATTATACACCAATATATTTTTGGACACCATGGCTTTGTTGGTAATTCAGCAGCGTGAAGGGAAAGAGGGAAAAGAGCAGATACAAACGGACTAGATGATGTGATATACAGTACTTCATTTGGTACAAGAAGACAGGGGCCATGAGATGCTTACTATCAGGAGAAGCAAAATGGTCACTGGCTATGCTTCTGGGGGCAGATGGGAGTTGTACTTCAGCAACATCTGGCGAGTCAAAGGTTCCCCACACCTGCTCTAGTTTATATACCTGTTTCTTCTAAAATAATATATGTTTTTGCCTTGAATGCTTTCTCTGACTTTTATATATCCTAAACTCAAGAGCAGCTTGGGAATCATCTGGATTGTCCTCACATGGAAATTCGTATAAACCCGTCTGTTGGCCTTAAGGAAGCGTCTAAAGACAGACAGACAGACAGACAGACAGACAGACAGACAGACACACACACACACACACACACACACACACAGTTACATTTGGGCTATTTTATGGTAGTTGTCATTAAGAACTTGTTTTACCTGCACAAGTTACTTCCCTCACCCTTAAAATTACAAGGCAAATGCTTGGTTAGACACTGGTGACTGGGAAAATAAGATAAAGGTTTAGGTCGAAATTATGAAATTGGAAAAAACAAGAGAGATGCAGGACAAGTGAAAGAAACCTTCTCACAGCCATAACATGGGAAGTCCCAGTAATTTTTTTAATTTGGAATGTATAATTGGCTTTATTGTTTGTATTATGATGTGATGTGATAAGATTTGATTTGATACCAATTCGGAATGTTATTAATGAGAAATTAATAAAAACTATTTCAAATCCCCTAAAAAACTCCATATTTCCATCATGGGAAAAATGCTTGGCTAGAACCCCCATATTCCCTCATCAGGGAAACACTTGTTTGGGGACCCCATGCCCTTGTCATAACTTCGGTGTCCTAAACATAGAGAATTTAGTCATCTCCCTTCTCCTCTGTCTCAACACTAAAACCTGGCCATTCACTGAAACTGGATATAGGCAATGGACAAAGAAAAATAAATGTCTAACAAAGAAAGGTTTATCTCCTTTAAGGGGAAAGGGCCAGAGAAAGTGTCGAAGGAAATTGTGAAAAGTGAGATAAAAGTGTTAATATGCAAACAAACTGGGAATAGAAAGGAAGGGGGTGAGAGATGAAAAAAAAACCTTTATAGGAGAAAGTGAATGTAAAAGAACATGTGTGTGTGAAAGAAACTGTCAGAATATGTGGAATGGGAGAAGATACAAGCCAAGTGTGAAAGATGAATAGGAGAAGAAATGAGAGCAGATATGCAACCATTCTTTGAGAGAGACATAGGACAGAAAGGGGAAAATATAAAAGGAAAAGCTTTCTCCATTTAGTGTTTCTGGATCCACAAATTCTGCTTAAAATGGGGAGGCCGAGTCACAATGTCCAGAGCAAATGTCTGTATTTAGCTTGAGGGAAACTGAACGATGGGCCTGCTTGCTATAAGGAAAACACTGACAAAGAATTTGGAAATTTTCAAAGATGGATTCAGTATCAGTAGATAGTTATGCCAATAATTGTCCGCTGACTATGCCAAACTCTGCCTCCGTCCACCACCATTTTGTGACTGGTGCGCCTCAGAAATTCCAGCCAGTCAAGTGGACCCTGAGGGAAGAAAGTTTGAGAACCCCTGAGATATGGGGTTGGACGCTAGCTTAGATGGCTTTTTTAAAAAAAAGGTTGGACAAATTCATGAATGATAAATCTATCAACAGTGAATAGCTGTAAGTGCAAAGATGGGAACCTTTGTGTTCAGTGCCAGTATACCTCCAGTGACAGTTGCTGTTGACAAAGGACAAGGATTGACCATCATGTTCTTCTTGCAAGTTTCCCGAGGGGGATCTGGCATTGAGTCCTGTGCTAGCCAAGAGTTAGAAGAGAAGGACGTAAGAATTTACTGACTGGAGGAGACCATATAGCCATTTAGTTAAGGGGGAAAACTCTGTCTCTAATAGCGGTCAGCTATGTGATGTGACAGTACGAGAAAATAACAGATTCTGCTTTAAAGACTAATTTGGAGAGAGAGAGAAAAATCAGCCCCAGAGAAAAATAAAATATCCATATATTATGAGCCTGTTTTAATTCTAAAAATGGCTTTCTTTCTTACATTTCTAGCCCACCATTCCTTCAGGAATTCAGGGTGGGATACATGATATCCCCCACCTCAGTTTTTCCTCAACAGCAACCTGTTGAGGGAAGCTAGGTTGGGAGAGAGTTGACTGGCATTGGCACAAGGTCACCGTGAACTTTGTGGCTTCTTGGGAATTTGAAGCGGGATTTCCCTGGTTTAAGACCAGACCTCTTAACTACAATGCTGTGCTAGTTTTATGTAGTGCGGACAGGGTTTTGGTACAAGATCTTAAGGCAGGACATAGCCTGTAGGCATTCATTGTGTACTGGGACGGGTCTCTGGGAGCCTCTCAAAGCATCTCTATGACTACTTGTAACCCAAGCCGATGTTGTTATCACAGAGCTATCATCTGACCCTTCAGACTCCCGATATTACATTACAGGCTATCGAGGGGCTTAATACTGTGTTCTTCTTCTTTGCCCCGCCATGCTTAGTTACAAAGTAGTTTACAAACGAGGCAAGGTTTAAGTTTCATGGGTACATTCTCTCCAGTTGGCTCCGGTTAAAGTTCTGGCACCACGGAGAGAGCCATAAATGAGGCGGGTTCAGAAGGAGGGGGTTATCAGCAAAAAAATTAAACGAAAGACTAGTGGGGCAGAATTTGCTCTGAAGTATTTGGAGTCAGCACTTGTCCCATCAGTTATCTTAAAAATAGAACCCATTCAACATTTGAGGCACTTCAGGCATGTTTTGATGACCCCACTACCTAGGATTGAAATGGTGACACATGAGGAGGTGAGCATGTTGGTTGCTGCTGCTCTTTCATCTGACACGGCTTCGTTTGGAGGTAGAACTGAAGGCTGAAGAGTTGGAAAAAGATGCAGCACAGGTGTTGAGCAAAAGGCTATTGTGGCCCACTCGCCTGGGATCTCTATACCTGCCCACGCTGTAGGTAAGTGCTTACATCAAAAACCATAAATACTTGCTTCACTTTGGTGTTTCCTATGCCATACTGTCTCTTCTGAAAGTCAGCCCTTAATGGCTCGGATTTATGTGATGTACTTTATGTGATGTACTATAAAAGGATTTATGCCTTTTATAGGTGACTGTACTACAATCCCTGCGACGGGGTGAGCTTCCGTTGCTCGGTCCCTGCTCCTGCCAACCTGGCAGTTCGAAAGCACGTCAAAGTGCAAGTCGATGAATAGATACCACTCCGGCGGGAAGGTAAACGGTGTTTCCGTGCGCTGCTCTGGTTCGCCAGAAGTGGCTTAGTCATGCCCCAGAAGCTGTACGCCGGCTCCCTCGGCCAGTAAAGCGAGATGAGCACCGCAACCCCAGAGTCGGCCATGACTGGACCTAATGGTCAGGGGTCCCTTTAGCTTTACCTTACTACAATCCTATGTATACCGATGTGGAAATAAATTCCATTCATTTCAATGGCACCTACTTCTGAATATATTCAGTGATGAGGATCACAGCCTATATACCCCCAGTATTCACACTTTTGCTTTTGCTGAAGTGTTATGGTTTTTATATGGTAAAAGTTTAGCTTGACAATCCTTCCCCACACCATCTCCCCTGTTTTTATGATTAATTTTCTAGACCTCATGTTGTACTTGTGTCTGTGTGTACATGCATATGTCTGACAGTTATGAGCTAAGAAATCAGAAGATGTATGTTTGAATACAGTAAGTATTTAAAGTATTTACATGAATTTATTTTATGTTTTTTGCTTCCTCAATAGTAAAGCACTATGTTGATAAAAGTCACATGACAAAACTACTGAAGGGAACAAAGGAGAAATATACTGTCATGTATGCTTTAGTTGAGATTTCTGCATTGCAACGGGTTGGACTAGATGACCCTTGGGGTCCCTTCCAGATCTACAATTCTTTGAGTCTATGTATTGCCTGATGCCTCTCTGACAAAGGAATTAAAAAACATAAAATGATATGAACAAACTTAACATGGCCCGTTTTCTTGGGGGAAATTGACAACTATTGTTTCCATAAATTCTTCACATTATGCAGTAATGCATTCTACATAAAACACTCTTTGAATGTTAGACAATCACACATTATATACAGTTCCATAAAATAAACCATTTTCTCTGTGCCTATGTAACTTGCTAGTTCTAAAAATCGATGTGCCTTTTCTAGCAAATGAAAAATTGTTAGCATGACAGTTTATGCTGAAATTATGGGACATCTTTAAGAGACATTTATCACTAATGTCAGTAATGATGCTTCCCAGAATTTCAGTCAGGTTTGCTAAAGCATAAATGCTTGAGCTTGTCAAGTTTTTCAAAACAAATCTGTTCAACTAATCTTAGCTTCAGGTAAATTGGGAGAAATTCAAGAATTATACATTTAGATCAAGTATATTCAGCAACTCAGGAATTTGATGATGTAGAGACAGTCACTGGATGGTCTTTTTACCTTCGTCTAACCCATGAAAAATACTTAATTTCTTAACCGTTGATGCTGGATGTGGTCCTGTCTTTGGATGTTTGAGTGACATTGGTGTCATGAAGTGCCTCACACCAGCTATGGCTGGTATGCCAGATATGGCTCCTAGACAGTGATATATCAGAAACTATTCTCCATATTATGGAAGTCTGCAGATTAGACTACTGCAATATGTTGTGTGTGAGGCTGTTTTTGAAGACTAGCAGAAGACTAACAGAATGCTACTGTTAGACTAGCAGGGGTAAGCAAACTTTTTCAGCAGGGGGCCAGTCCACTGTCCCTCAGACCTTGTGGGGGGCCGGACTGTATTTTGAAGGGGGGGAAATGAACGAATTCCTATGCCCCACAAATAACCCAGAGATGCATTTTAAATAAAAGCACACATTCTACTCATGTAAAAACACGCTGATTCCTGGACCGTCCGCGGGCCAGATTTAGAAGGTGACTGGGCCGCATCCAGCCCCCAGGCCTTAGTTTGCCTACCCATGGACTAGTACTCAAACAGTTTCATTTTTAATTCTAAGTGCTAGATTTCAAAGTTCTATCTTGGTTGGAACTTATGTATCCCAAGGGTTGCGTAATCTGAACCGCCTTTCAGGGTAGCTCTTGAGGCTTATGTGAGGCAGGTAACAGGCCATAGATTATTTAATAGATAAAGGCCTAGGAAAGATGAATGAGTTTGCCTGGCACCTAAAGACCTGTAATGAAGGCGCCAGGCAAGCCTCTCTGGGGAGAGCATTCCATAGTCAGGAATCACCACAGAAAAGGCCCCTTCTCTTGTTGCCACCCACTGAATCTCTCAAAGAGTGGGGGACAAAGAAGGGCATCACATGACAAGCACAGGGTCCAGGTTGGTTTGTGTGATCACAGCCACCCTAAATTTGTACATCTTTGAATTTTGCAGTATTCTTTTCCATCCAAATAATGTAAAGAAAAATGCAGGAACTGGGGTAAAGTGTGCACATAGATACATAGTATGCATAGTATGTGAAAGTAACATACAAAAATGCATTATATTACGGCAAATTGCTTTGGAAAAATGTTTATATTAGGAAAACTGCCTACAAATATGTGTACAGTCATACCTTGGGTTAAATATGCTTCAGGTTGAGGGTTTTCAGGTTACACTCCGCAGCGCCCTGGAAGTAACGGGACGCTTTACTTCTGGGTTTCACCGATTGCGCATGCACAGACACTCAAAATGATGTAACGCACATGCGCAGAAGCAGCGAATCGCGACCCATGCACGCACAGATGCGGATTGCCTTCTACTCAGGATGTTAACGGGGCTCCGGAACAGATCCCGTTCGCATCCAGAGGTACCACTGTATATTAAAGAAGAAATTGACACGAAAATCTGATGAATTTTCATGAGAACTAAAAAAATTGTAATCTCACACTCATGTGGAAATGTGGAGAACCAAATGTAAGACTGGAAAAATGAAACAAAACAAAAAACACACCCTGACGTATCATGAACCCTTAGAGACAAATCTGTCAAAAAGATTGGCCAAATGTTCTTTTTTAAATTTTTGGATTCGATTGGATAGGATGGACGAGGTAGATTCAGGATGGCTGGAAGAACCAAAAAAAGATTCACAATTCTTTATGTTAAAAAAAGTGAGGGTTCTAACATATACAGCCATTTACACATATACAGAGGAATTAAATTTCATTTACTGAAGCTTGACACTATTTCTCATTGTATTTTCATGTTTGGTACAGGTTGGGGATGAAAACTGAATGGCTCAGGGCACCTCCAGTCTGTCACTTTTGTGGGGCAGGATTCAATTGCATACCAGCAAACTCATATTGCACAATTAAAGCTCATTTGCAGCTCCTGTGCGACAAACCCACTTCAGCAAAAGGCTGGACTTTTTGCAATGAGGAATGCCATGAGACAGTGTGGGATAGCACTTGTTTTGACGCAACATTGGCTACCCTCCCTGCAAACAGATCAGAATGACTGCTCATTGAATAGTCAATGTCTAATCAGGATGAATGTTTAGAAGCATCATCCGCCTGGTGTTAGAGGATCATGTTGGGAAATAATGGAAAGTAAAATAGGAAGATCAGGTTGGCTAAGTGAATTAATATATGTATGATTACACTTTGTATTACACAGCACCAATCTGTAAGAATGCAAAATACATTTAAAATTAGGTTGGTAATTCTAGTGACAGCTGTATGAATGTTCCACTCATAATTCATAGTCTTACCTGAAATATTAAACAAGCAATAATATGAAAAACCAACGCCACACACACACACATTATTATTATTATTATTATTATTATTATTATTATTATTATTAATAATAATATACCGCCATATATCCAGAGGTCTCAAGGCAGTTTCCAGAACATAGCTTGCTACCAGTGAGCACAAGTTTAGGCCTTATCTTAGAAGGTAGCTCTTCCATGATCATAGTTCCACCAGAGATAAGGCAGAATACATGGAAAAGGCAAATCAAAATTGCTGTTCCTTATGAGCCAACAATATCTCGTGTTCCCTCGATAATTCCTCTGCAGAGGCCCTAACAAGAGGCTTGACCTTAACTTAGCAGATCACACAAGCTCGTGGCCTCAAGATGGAACGGTTGCAGATCAGGGAAATATAAGAGGGCAGCTAAGTACTTTATTTACAGACAAGAAATCAGCAGGAGATTTGCAAGTGGTGAATGGATCGCTTCAGTGACCCAAATGGCATGGTTTGAGAGAATAAGATGCCAGCAAGAGACCACAGTTGATTTATTCGATAACATCAGGAAGCCATTTATGGGCTGCGTTATGGATGACTATCCTGGTTTTTAGAACAGGACAAGAGAGGCTGATGTTGTGCTTACACAGGCATAAAACACAGTGGTACCATGTGTTACAAACACTTCGGGTGACAGACTCTGCTAACGCGGAAATAGTACCTTGGGTTAACAACTTTACCTCAGGATAAGAATAGAAATTGCACGGTGGCAGCAGGAGGCCCCATTAGCTAAAGTGGTACCTCAGGTTAAGAACAGTTTCAGGTTAAGGATGGACCTCCGGAACAAATTAAGTTCGTAACCAGAGGTACCACTGTATAATAATGATATGTCCTGGGCATAAGCACCCAAAAGCAAAATTCTAGGTTGAGCAATTAGTCACATTTTGACTATATCAAATAAATAGCCCCTTTATTTAGGGCCTATTTCTGCTTATCAGGGTTGGGACTTACCACTTTCGGAATCTGCCTAGACTCACAGGGCTTGCTAACTTTTTGCAGCCAACGGGCACATTTGGAATTTTGAAAGACCCATGGGTGCCAGTCACATAATGGCTGCTATGGGTGTGTGGCATAACCTAAAATGGCTGGCAGTACATCTTAAAAAGCAGAAACAGAGAAATTGGTGCATCACTCCTCACCAGTATTAAATTACGATACTATACGATATGGTATCTTTATTGTCATTGTCCCATACAGAACAATGAAATTGAAAAATCTACATAAGACATTCAAAAACCCCTAAAAACTCTGAAACCCCATTTTAAATTACAATATACTCCTATAGATACTCCTTATACTGCATTTAAAACCAGAATTGCATTTGGGTAGAAACTGTTTCTCAGGCGGCTAGTCATAGTCTTTATAATCCTGTACCTTCTTCCAGAAGGCAGAAGCTGAAAGAGATCATTTCTGGGGTGCGCACTATCCTGCGCTATCTCTGCAGGTTTCTTATGGCACCTGACAACTTATATTTGATCTAAGGTGGGAAGAGTGCACCCAATTATTCTCCCTGCAATCTTTACAACCCTGGACAGCATTGTTTTTTCCCTGACTGTGCAGCTCCCAAACCATACACACAGACCATAAGTTAATACACTCTCCACAGTACTATGGTAAAATGCCATCAATAGGTCCTTTGAGAGATTGTTTTTCCACAGGATTCTCAGAAAATATAACCTCTGCTGTGCTCTCTTCAGCAGGTCTTTGCTGTTTTCTCCCCAGGTTAGGTCATCTCTCAACTCCATTCCCAGAAATCGAAACACCGAGACCTATTCCACACACTTCCCCTCAATAATAAGTGGCTGAATATTCAATTTACATTTCCTAAAGTCATAGCTGTCAACTTACAGATTTGAAAATAAGGGGCCAGCAGCCAAAATAAGGGACCTGCAGCCTCACCTGTTCCAGGCACTCCAGTCTTCCTGTCCTCCTGCAGTCTGGTCAAACTCATGCTGGGTAGCTTCGAGAACACTGTCCAACCAACTTTGTAACCAGAGGTTCAACTGAATAGAATCTGAATCACATGCACCACAAGGCCTATGCAGCCTCAACTTAAGATGGCTCCCCGGCCTGGCTTTGCACTGCAACGTTTGCAGCAGCACGTGCAACAAAATGGCGTCCAACATTCAAAACCCTCCTCAGCTTGCATTAACTAGCCACATACAAGGCATGCAAGCTCCACCCCACAGTCGTTCTTAGACTTCTTATTGGGTGAGCAACACAGCCAAACAACACAGTTGGAGCCTCCCTCCTCCCTGGCCGGCAGAGAGGGAGGGAGAGCAACTGCTTCCTTTGGAATTTAAGGGACATCATTTAAGGGACATCCATCAATAAGGGACAGCAGCGGGACATGGCGCTGGAATAAGAGACTGTCCCTTCAAATAAGGGACACTTGACAGCTATGCCTAAAGTCCACAATAATCTCTTTTGTTTTCTTTAAGTTAAGGAGTAAGTTGTTTTTCCTGCACCACTCCCACAACTGCTCAACTTCCTTCCTATAGGCTGCCTCCCCCTCTCCAGCCGTGATTAAACCAACCACTGTTGTATCATCTGCAAACTTAACTACACCTACACCAGCCACCCTTTCCTCACAGTTAGCAGCTTTTTGCACCTCCCCTCTGTTTAAAATTGGGGGGGGGAGGAGTGTCCAGTCCTGGTAGCCAATGAAATGTGGGGATATTTAAGGGTGTATGTTCACTGAGCCACTGCACACAGAAACCGAACAGTAAGAGCATGCATTGTGAATTTTTGAGGGGTTATTTACTGAGGCCCTTTCTAGGCACCATAGAAAGGTGGGCATGCTGAAATATACTTGTTACATGTTACATGACTGAAATCTAGCCTTGATGGCTAGGAATAGGTAGAATAATAATTATACTTTTATAGAAAATGAGCTTTTGGGATGGGATGAAACAAATTATTAATGTAATCCAGTGGTTTTCAAGCAGTGTGCCATGGCACCCTGGGGTGCCTTGAATGATGGTCAGGGGTGCCACGGGCAATACTGGCTTCTGTCCCTCCCTCCCTCCCTCCTGTGATGCCTCTCACATCTCTGCCTCCCAAAGGCTTGCACACCTGTTTGCTGCAGCAGCCCTGGCTACAAGCTCCCCAGTTGAATGGTGTGTCTGGGCCTGGCCAGGGAGTGCTTCCCAGGCACTTCTCTTTGGGGCAGGGGGTGGCAGCTCAGAGACCAGGGGCGGCAGCATTGGCTGCCCAGAGAATTCCCAAGGAGAGTGGAGAGGAGGCTGAGGGACTACTCCACAAGGGAGGGTGTACGGAAAAGGGCGAGAGGCTGCCAGCTTTGCAGGCAAGGGCTGACATAATTTGGCTCCTGATTGCCACAAGGGTGCCGCAGAAACAGTGGCGTAGCGTGGGTTGTCAGCACCCGGGGCAAGGCAAGTAATTTGCGCCCCCTAACCTGTGGATTTTAGCACTCGAGTCTCTTCCACTAGATTAGTTAAAGAAACCCTTACCCCCTAAGCACATGTATTGTTTGTTATGAAAATACTGATGTAATTAAAGTAAAATGCATCTAAATACAAGTTTATTTTCAAACACGCAAGTGCGAGCGTGGCCCTCCCCAGATGTTGCGCCCGGTGCGGCCGGCCCCCCTGCACCCCCCACGCTACACCACCACGCAGAAAGAATGTAGTTGGTCAAGGGAGCCGTGGACGCAAAAAGGTTGAAAATCTCTGGTGTAATCAATCAACAGCAGATTATCCGAAACAGCTAATCCAGAGCAGAAGACAAATATGTTAATTTAGTTGATTCGGATCGAGTATTTCCAAACAGTATTTTAAAATCTCACTTCACCCTTTTCTTTCAATCCTAAAACACCTTAGAAAAGTAGAGCAGGTGGGTGACTTATGTAGAAAAGTGGAGGTAGACAGCAAGGTCAAGTGGCAAACAATGGCACAACCCAATAATTAGTCTAATTTGCAAAAGAGAAATCCGCTCTAAATTCAGCACATCCAAATAAAAACTGGGTTGTAATGAGAGGAAGCAAGTACATGCTGAATTCTTCCATTGAAGACTGTGGTTCCTAGTCTTGTACAGTTTTGCTTGGATTATGCCCTAACATATAGCCTTCATGGGATATTGGGGGGGGGGGGAGTAGCAATAGATTATTTACAGAATAATTGAATTGTGGAGTTGAAAGGGACCCCCTCGGTCATCTAGTCCAACCCCCTGCAATGCAGGAATCTCCAATAGATCATCCATGACAGAAGGCCATACCTCCTCTACTTATGTGGTTAGCTTGTTTTAACTTCTCCCACGTCTGCTTATCTTTGCTTTTTACTAACAACAACAAACTGTAGGGGTAGTCAACAATGCTTCTCAGTTCCCATCAGCCCCAATCATAGGCGCCGACTCCATGGGGCCTGAGGGGGCCCGAGCCCCCTCAAAAAATCGTTTGGGGGGGCTCCGCCCCCCCAATAATTTAAGGAAATTATTACCGTATTTTTCCCTCAAAAAGAGGAAGCGGCTGCTTTCCTGCATTCTGCCTCAGGGTCTTACTGCCCACCCTCCTCTGTTTCCTTGCTGTGTTTGCTCAAACGGAACAAAGAGCAGGGAAAGCCCCTCCCCTCCAGGCAAGCAGAGTGTCATCTCTGTGCTCCAGGAGGGGGGGGGGGAGAGAGAGAGAGAGAGAGAGAGAGAGAGAGAGAGAGAGCCAGCTGCTTCTCTGCACACCCCTCTCGTGCTCCTTGTCCGTTCTGTGTTTTTCCTTCCCTCCCCACTTAAAATGTGGTTTAAAAGCATGGATCCACATGGATCCTCAGGATCTTTGCATTGGGTCACCCCAAATTCACCAACAGATCACATAGCATGTCCATGGCTACAGCATGCCCCCCAAAAATCACGCACCCACTGTTGCCTGGGGCTGCAGTGGTGCAAAAATGTGGTTAAAAAGCATGGATCCTCAGGATCTTTGCATTGGGTCACCCCAAATTCACCATCAGAGCACATAGCATGTCCATGGCTACAGCCTGCCCCCCAAAAATCACACACCCACTGTTGCCTGGGGCTGCAATGGTGCAAAAACGTGGTTACAAAACATGGATCCACAGGGATCCTCAGGATCTTTGCATTGGGTCACCCCAAATTCACCATCAGATCACATAGCATGTCCATGGCTACAGCCTGCCCCCCCAAAATCACACACCCACTGTTGCCTGGGGCTGCAATGGTGCAAAAACGTGGTTACAAAACATGGATCCACAGGGATCCTCAGGATCTTTGCATTGGGTCACCCCAAATTCACCATCAGATCACATAGCATGTCCATGGCTACAGCCTGCCCCCCAAAAATCACACACCCACTGTTGCCTGGGGCTGCAATGGTGCAAAAACGTGGTTACAAAACATGGATCCACAGGGTCTTTGCATTGGGTCACCCCAAATTCACCATCAGAGCACATAGCATGTCCATGGCTACAGCCTGCCCCCAAAAAATCACGCACCCACTGTTGCCTGGGGCTGCAATGGTGCAAAAACGTGGTTACAAAACATGGATCCACAGGGATCCTCAGGATCTTTGCATTGGGTCACCCCAAATTCACCATCAGATCACATAGCATGTCCATGGCTACAGCCTGCCCCCCCCCCAAAATCACGCACCCACTGTTGCCTGGGGCTGCAATGGTGCAAAAACGTGGTTACAAAGCATGGATCCACAGGGATTCTCAGGATTTTTGCATTGGGTCACCCCAAATTCACCATCAGATCACATGTCTGTGGCCACAGCATGAAGCACAAAAATGATACATCATTAATATTCACCGCCCACGGCGGCAGCCAACCTCACAGGTTCACTTAAGGTCGGGGCAGCCCGGGGCTCCCCTTTCGTTCCCCCAGCAGGAGCGGTTTGGAGGTCTTGGGCCCCCCCAATATTTTTTATAAGTCGGTATGGGCCCCCCCAATATTTTTTATAAGTCGGCGCCCCTGGCCCCAATCAGCATGGCAAATAGATAAAGGAAATTTAGTCCAACAGCATATTGAGGGCACTGTATCGACTATTCTTGGCATAGTGTATACCTATAATGCATGTTTATAATAGACCATAGCTGTCAACGTTTTCCTTTTTTTAAGGGAAATTCCCTTACTCCTAATAGGATTCCTCACAAGAAAAAGGAAAAGTTGATAGCTATATAATAGACATACAATAAATCTAGTGCATTCGTCCTATTTGTTGAGTTGTAGGCTCCTGAATGGGGTGGGCAAACCTAGCCTTTGGTACCGGTAATTGGTTTTCAAACCTGGTTTTCAAAGAGCAGAGTGGTTGGGAATAAATACTAACCAGCAATGAATTGTTGGCAATAAACAGAACCCTCCTTTTTAAAAATAAAAAAGAAGCGAGCCATCTCTTTCACTAAACTAATGGTGATGCTATTTAAAGTAGTTCTTAGATCACCCAAGTAAGAACAAACTTTCCTAAGCAAAACACAAACTGACCCCTTAAATCCTTTGCAGTGAAAAGTGTGTTAAATCCACTTCTAGTCCCAACCTCTTTCATCAATCCACAGTGATAAGTTTCTAAATAAAGAGGTACTGTGAATAAATAAAGAGCCAGTGTGGTGTAGTGGTTAAGAGTGGTGGACTTGTAATCTGGTGAACCGGGTTCAATTCCCCGCTCCTCCACATGCAGCTGCTGGGTGACCTTGGGCCAGTCACACTTCTTTGAAGTCTCTCAGCCCCACTCACCTCACAGAGTGTTTGTTGTGGGGGAGGAAGGGAAAGGAGAATGTTAGCCGCTTTGAGACTCCTTCGGGTAGTGATAAAGCGGGGTATCAAATCCAAACTCTTCTTCTTCTTCTTCTACTGGGGCTCTTAGTCAACTATATACCATTTGATCGTTTATTTGTGTGTTTAAAAAAAACAAACCAAATGAACACCAAGCTTATGTAATTTTGTAAAGTGCCAGAAATACTAATAGCACCTTTGCCTCCAGACCTCCCTTTTAGTGTGTAATCATTATCATTTGCACTCATACTATTAGGGTGGTTGCACACATTATTCCTTTCAGTACTGTATGTGCCTGTGGAAGCTTTGGTGTGGTCACACTGCTTTATTTCCATTCAGTGCAGAACCCATAACTACCTGTTGAAATCCTGTAACTTTTTCTACCACAACATTCTGGTTTACTTTTTGTCCTGCTTTTGTTGCCCTATAGCCCCTTTGGGTGGCAATAATGTGGAAGCATTGGGGAGGCATCACAGAACAAACAACCAGAATAAAACTACCACTAATGCACTATTATTGCGTCAATAATACGCTTCAGAATACACCCACAATTAAACACCAGCTAGTGACAGTCTAGGATTTCTGATCAGAAAGTCGTCGGTTCAAATCCCCGTGACGGGGTGAGCTCACGTTGCTCGGTCCCAGCTCCTGCCAACCTAGCAGTTCAAAAGCATGTCAAAGTGCAAGTAGATAAATAGGTACCACTCCGGCGGGAAGGTAAACAGCGTTTCTGTGCGCTGCTCTGGTTCGCCAGAAGCGGCTTAGTCTTGCTGGCCACATGACTCAGAAGCTGTACGCCGGCTCCCTCGGCCAATAAAGCAAGATGAGCGCCGCAACCCCAGAGTCGGCCACGACTGGACCTAATGGTCAGGGATCCCTTTACCTTTTTAGTGACAGTCTACCCATTTATACAATCACAGAATTGCAGAGGAAAGGGGCAGCACGCCTGGACATCAGACTGATCAAGCACACACAAATCACCTGGTCATAATCTTCCCCATTGTGGTGAGATTTTATTTCTATTTAAATTAAGTAATTGTTTCCAAATTAGCATGTGCACCTTTTAAGAAATTACTCTTTCATCCACTTCTTGGGTGGTTTATTTCCTCTTTTTTGCCAATCCATAAGTGGCCACTCCAAGACATTTCCTTGTCTTGTGGCTGAGCAGCAAACAACACCTGCCTTTCCTCAAGTACCCAAGGCTGGCCAAATTATTTTCGCACCTGAAGCAGAAAATCCCACAAATTCAGCTCCCTGGAAGTAAAAATACAACAAATATTAATTGTATACATTACAATGTGCTGCTCTTTCATGACACCCAAAACCACCTGCCTACTATTAGAGCCAACCTTGCCCATATCTGCTAAACTATCACTGGGTTATAACTGTCTCTGTCAATATGTGTACTCTGTACTGGCAGAGTCAATTCCAGCAAATAGCAAATTGTAATAGTTACCTGCAATAAGCAAAACCTTCTGTACTTCAGCGACTACCCATGAGCGCAACCAACCACTTTTCCTCTTCTGTATTTTATTTGCATATCTGAAGGGTACCGATAGTTGTCATTGGACGTGTAACGTCTGGCCTCTTGTCCACATTCCAGTTTTACATTCTTCTCCCCACAACAAACAGGAACTGCCCTAGCAACCATCTGGACCAGCTTAGTTGCTTGGTTCTCCCAGAAGGAAAACCTGCCCATCTTTTTCAGTTCAGATCTATGTCACTGAAGCAGCCTTTGATTCAGCCTAAAGGTCAAGGTCTTTAGCACCGACTAGGAAGAAAACTGTGTCGCAGCAGTACAAAAGTGCGCATATACAATACATTTTGGGAGGAATTGTTGTAAATAACTCGGGGGAATTAACTTCATTTTCTGTGCAAGCTCTTGGAGCTGAAACCCAGCAGGAAACCCTTCCCCCAGGAAAAGATGTGTGGGAGAAAGAGATGCTTAACCTTTTCTCTGCCTGACACGCCTCTACTCTAAACAGGAATTTATGAAGTCACGTGTTTGGAACCCTGTAGGGAAAAGCAGATGATGTGGCAATTTGGAGTGGCTGGAGAAAGACTGTGCCGCTCTCCACAATTCTGAATTACCCCTCCAAAAGCAGCTTTATTTGGGAAACAAACAAACAAAAAACACCCACCAGCCATGATTAGAACTCTGATATGCACATTCCCATGCAATGTTATTTCCTTAATACTACAATTATGAAACTAACAAATATGGCCCATCTTGCTTGTAACTGTGTAGTTATAGTTTTCTAGGTCAGTTTGTTTCGTTCTGGATTTACATAACTCAGGAAATTATTGGTTTGCAAAGCAAGCCTCAATGAGACTCTGATTCCAGCAGAATTATCTTTTAAAATATCCTGCTAGAGCTTAGTTTTCAGTCTAATAGTAACACTTGAAGCTAAAGTCTTGCATGGTCTGCCATGGGCACACCTGCACTCTTTTGTTCAAGTCTTGATTGGCTGGGAAGAGTAAGTGTCATGCGACACCTTCCTTTTAATTAACAGCCTACACGCAGCATCACTGGTGCCAATGGAGGCTGGATTAGGATACAAATGGCAGCTTGGGGTAGGGTTCAACAGGGGCAGCAGGGGAGGGGGAGGGTTATACCACCTCCCTGTCCCTGATGATCCTGGTTCTGTTTAGGGCCCTCATTGCTGCTCTTTTTATTTTTATAATGTTAATTAGGTAAAGGTAAAGGTAAAGACCATTAGGTCCAGTTGTGACTGACTATGGGGTTGCGGCGTTCATCTCACTTTATTGGCTGAGGGAGCCAGCATACAGCTTCCGGGTCATGTGGCCAGCATGACTAAGCCACTTCTGGCGAACCAGAGCAGTGCATGGAAATGCCATTTACCTTCCCACCAGAGCGGTACCTATTTATCTACTTGCACTTTGAGGTGCTTTCGAACTGCTAGGTTGGCAGGAGCAGGGACCGAGCAACGGGAGCTCACCCCATTGCAGGGATTCGAACCGCTGACCTTCTGATCGGCAAACCCAAGAGGCTCAGTGGTTTAACCCACAGCGCCACCTGCGTCCCTTATAATGTTAATTACATTCACTTAATTAGTTTGGCCTGTTTATATTGGCACAACCAAAATAATCATAGTACTCACTACTGCAATGCTTAGAGCAAGAGTTGCCAACACTTGAAATCAAAAAAATTGGTACCTAAGTGGGGCCAAGGAGTGGAATTCTCTGGCTCAGGCAGCAAAAGTTATGGTTAGTCTGGTAGTTTTTGCCCTGGTGGAGGTGGCAGCAACTTGCGTGAATGAATTTGCTTCCCCTCCCCTGCCTGTAATTGAGGAGGAGCCAAGCCTTGCCTCTGCTCCTGCCTGTCCTCCCAGAAGGACTTCTCCCCGTTAAGAAAGAAGGCATGCTGGACTTTGGAGATTTCTCTCCCTAAGACTGCTTCTGGGCAGGATGATAAAACTAGGAGGGAAGTCTCCACAGTGACAACTGCTCTAGGCATCAAGCCCAATGTGGTTCCCTTCCCCCTCAGCTGAATAGGCAATACCAGAGGGTTTCTTGGTCTTGCCCCTCAGAGATTTCACACTTTGCCCAATTGCATTATGGAGAAGCTGAAGGCCCCTTAGTGGATTCCCCAGTTTCTTCATTTGCCTCTAGGATTAATGCAGCCAAGGGTGATGATGATCTCCCCAATAATGCTGAGGATCAAAGAATGGAGATGGTTCTCCAAAGGCTTCATGAAGCCATGGCCCTAGGCATTAGGACATCTGCTACTGCATCTTTATTTCTGCAGGTGTCCTTGTTCTGGGCTAAGGCTCTGCTTACGGAGGCACCTCAGAGGTGTTCGCACCTGGCGCAAGGTTTACGTAAGTTAGAAAAAGCCCCCGCCTTCATGGTGATGCTGGACAAGGTGCCATACATTTTCTTGCAATAGCAATAGCTGCAGAGGCAAAAACCAGCATTTGTTGAAGTGCTATCATACAAAATGTTTATAATTAGCAAATAGGAACTGTGCTACAGGGTAGGTCTTATTTGCGGGTCATGGGAGTTTACAAATAGCACTTTCCCTCGTTTCTTTCTCCACTGAAATGTTTGTCTTAAAATAACAGCTGTTTTGCTTATTGTCAGATGATGCTTCTGTTGTCCAGCTCCTTTGATTTGTTAAAACAAAATGTCAGTGACTCCGCAGAGCACGTGCCCGAAGGGCATTCCTTAGTGCTAGGGACAATAAATACAGCGATCTTTGCCAGTGCCATTTAAACTGGCCATCGTAAATCAATCATTTTCTGAAGACTGATACGTGCCGAGGATGAAAATAATTGGTGACCAGCACAAAGCCTGAGCATTAGCTAAGCTTGGAGTGGACCTATGAGGTATAGAGGGTCATGTGCAGGCCACCCTGAGTAGCATTCATTTCCCTATATTTAAATATTTTGTATATATCATGAGCCAATAAATCTCATATCCTTGGGGGAATCCTCCAGCAAATTACCACGAAGAAGCTGCAGCGCTACACAACAGCTGTACTGAAATGTCAGAAGGGGCTTACACAGCTGACACAAGCTGCTGAAAACAGAACATGGCAGCACTTCCATAAATTCTCCTCCCCCAGCCAAGCACTGCTTAATATAGACCGACCATATGCTCCAGCCCTCGCTCACTCTTACACAAGCATCTCCTAAGATTCAGTTGTACTGCAATTTCGGGCAAAAAAAAAAAATATTTCCCAAAAACCTTAGGGGCACTGAGGGTTTCATAAAATTGAAGAAGATATAACCAGCTCTGGTTATTGTCTTTCTTAAATTTCCTTTAGGTGTTTCTGAGTCTTTTTTTCCCTTACATCAACAAAGAACATGTCTGAGTTCAGCCAAAACTCTGACCAAGAAGAAATCTGTTCCGAAGAGATCGATGAAGATGAAATCCTAGCAAACCTCTCCCCCGAAGAACTGAAGGAGCTACAATGTGAAATGGAAGTCATGGCTCCAGACCCTGAAGTGCCAGTTGGAATGATACAGAGAGACCAGACTGAAAAGCCACCGACGGGAAACTTTGACCACAGATCTCTTGTTGACTACCTGTATTGGCAGAAGGCCTCAAGACGGATGCACGAGGATGAAAGAGTGCCTGTCACTCTCTTGCCATCGGAGGTAAGAAACAGGAAATGCAACTATTCTGCATGCTTCTCGTGGTGATGTGGGAACTACAACACACCCAATAGCAACATCTAAATAATAATTAGGTTAATTGAATTGTGCTACAAGGCTTGGGGGGGGGCATTTTGCAGGCTTTTATAAATGCAGACAGAGTAGACCTTCTTGGGAAGGAAATTCCATAGCAAAGAGCTCCCACCTGAAAGGTCTTTCTCCACATCCTAGACAAATGTACCTGTCTCAGAGACAGCCCTTGGACTAAGTCGTTGCCTGGGATCTTAAAGGGAAAGCGAGCTTGTATCAGTTTTAATTATTGTCATATGACCTAAGCCCAATGAATTACTGGATCAGTGCAGAAGCTCACATGATCAGGTGTGAAGTCTGATTATAAAAATGGAGTTCTTACACAGGAAGAGCAAGGCATTCTGCTGTGCCTTTGCTTTCCTTAGTTCTGTGTGATGCAGGTATGCTGTGCAGGAACAGAGCCCTGTACCTTAGACAGGCACTGGAAACTGATGAATATACACACCCTCCTAGAGATGAAATGGTGAGGTATTTTGGCTGGAAGATGCTCCCTGACTTCCATGGGAGAGGGGAGATTCCTTCTTGAATGCAACATAAGTCAAATGGTTCAAATAGATAATACTCAGCCTTGGAAGAATTGATTGATGGATTAAAGCTATTCGTGTCCTGCTTCTCTTATAATTAAACACATCTCACAACAAAAGATGCAAAAATTAAATATTGGAGTACAGAGAACACACTAATTAAAAGCAGCAATTTAAACATTTATCTGTGTAAGCAAAAGCCATTCAAGCTATGAGGGAAGCAGAAACGGAGTAGCAGGCTCATATTCTTCTCAGATACTAAAGAGGCAAAGATATGGGACTTTTAAGCTTTTTTAAAATAAATAAACAAAAAACAAACCACCACTATTTTATTTTACGTATTTCATAAAATTATGCACTGCTTGACTGCAAAAACAACAACCCCAAAACCTCAAAGCGGTTTAGGAAAAGAGAAACAATAAAGTGAGGGGAGGAAACCATACTTTAAAACATACAAATGCAAGAATTGCCAGGGCAGGGAGTGGAAATCATGTTTTCACAATAACTCAGAATTTCAGTTCTAGAGCTGAGGAAATGTGTTTCCTTGCTTGGGAAACACTGAGGGGAATGTCCTCAGGATCGCATGTAATAAGCCAGGAACAATTGTGTACTTGGTTTTGTTTTGCTTTTCTATTACAAGATTTAGAAACGCCTTGCCTTAGGAGAAGGTTTTGTACTGACTTTTCTCAAGACTATTCCTGCATAGAAGTGCTCAGGAGTGTAACCTGGACAGGATGAAGCTGAAGTCAGACACCAGGCACTGACAAGTGAGCAGCGTAAATCAGTTAGAAATGGTCAGTTGTCAACAGAGGTTTGGGCAAAATGAATATGTAGTGGTTTAGGGAAAATAGTGGAAGAGAGAGAAGTGACTTAGTCAACAGAGGAGAGCAGAGAACAGAGAAATAGAACAAAAGGCACAGACAGAGGAGTGGGGTAGGAGACCTCTCTCACCCTTTATTGCTCCTGGTCCATTAGAAACAGTAGATCTAACAGGATATGAGACAACAAAGAAAAAGAGCGAGAATTGAAATTAGGGTTCCATAACCCTGCCTGGCTGAAACTGAGACATTGCTTAAATATTTTACTGACTGACTCTTACAGTTACTGCTGCAATTACACCAGGACTAGTAGAAAGACTGTATTGTGCTTAAAGGTAAAGGGACCCCTGACCATTAGGTCCAGTCGTGACCGACTCTGGGGTTGCGATGCTCATCTCACTTTATTGGCCGAGGGAGCCGGCATACAGCTTCCGGGTCATGTGGCCAGCATGACTAAGCCGCTTCTGGCAAACCAGAGCAGCGCACAGAAAAGCTGTTTACCTTTCCGCCAGAGCGGTAACTATTTATCTACTTGCACTTTGATGTGCTTTCGAACTGCTAGGCTGGCAGGAGCAGGGACCGAGCAACAGGAGCTCACCCCGTTGCAGGGATTCAAACCGCCGACCTTCTGATTGGCAAGCCCTAGGCTCTGTGGTTTAGACCACAGGGCCACCCGCGTCCTGTATTGTGCTTAGTGTTGCTCTAAAATTATTCAGGAAAAGCCAGAGGAAGTGATAACAGCAGAGCATGCTAATTAAAAAGATTTATACTAAAAAAGATTTTAGTATAATCTGGTATATAGTGTGAGGCCCACAAGAGAGATGCTTGGAGGATGACAATAAGAGACAGGCCTTTCCTGTGGTAGCGCCCCAATTGTTGAGTGCTCTCCCCAGCCAAGCTTGCTTGGTGCTGACTTTGTCATCTTTCTGGTGCCAGGCAAATTTACTCTAGCAGGCATTGTAAATTACTTTAGGATGGCTGGAAATTAAACTAAACTACCGCTGTGGGTTAAACCACAGAGCCTAGGACTTGCCGATCAGAAGGTCGGCAGTTCAAATCCCTGTGAAGGGGTGAGGTCCTGTTGCTCGGTCCCGGCTCCTGCCAACCTAGCAGTTCGAAAGCACATCAAAGTACAAGTAGATAAATAGGTACCACTCCGGCGGGAAGGAAAATGGCGTTTCCGTGCGCTGCTCTGGTTCACCAGAAGCGGCTTAATCATGCTGGCCAAATGACCCAGAAGCTGTACCCCGGCTCCCTCCGCCAATAAAGCGAGATGAGCACCGCATCCCCAGAGTTAGCCACGACTGAACCTAATGGTCAGGGGTCCCTTTACCTTTACCAGTATCTTTAACAACTACCTAAGCTAAGCAGGTCCAGGGGAAAAGGGGGCACCGAGTTGGAAATTATATGGATTCCGATATCTTAGAATTTCCAGAAAAATATAGAGTGGAAATCTAAACATTGAGCATATCTCAGCTTTATTGTCTTTCGGACCAAAGAATGTGTATTATGATTGCTCTCAACATTTTAAAAATAGTGAAAATAACCCCCTAGTAAGTAGCCAATGGCAGAACAGAACATGAGCAGGGTGGGTTGCTTACCTGGCTTCCTAATACAAAGGTCACTGCTAGTAACTGAAAAAGAGAGGGGAGAGGTGGCAGGAAGTGTGATGCAGTGTGGGCATGGCTGCAGACCCTATTCAACCCTCCTGCTGCTGCCCCCACACCACACCAACCTCCCTACCTCCCTGCCCCTCTCACACTTCCATATTGCAAAGCCAGGTGAGCAGTGTTTCCCTACCTCATTCTGCCCTGCCAGTCACTACTACTACTACTACTACTAATTTATAATATAATAATTTATTATTTATACCCCCATCTGGCTGGGTTTCCACAGCCATTCTGGTTGGCTCCCAATAGAATATTAAATACACGCTAAATTTAAAACAATATAAATTTTAGTATTTGTACCCCACCCATCTGACTGGGTTGGTTCAGCCACTCTGAGCAGCTTCCAGCATATACAAAAACATAATTAAACATTAAAAACTTCCCTATACAGGGCTGCCTTCAGATGTCTTCTATAGCTTGCATAGTTACTTCTCTCCCTGACATACGATGGGAGGGCATTCCACAGGGCAGGTGCCACTACCGAGAAGGCCCTCTGCCTGGTTCCTTGTAACCTTACTTCTTGCATTGAGGGAACTGCCGTAAGGCCCTCAGAACTGGACCTCAGTGTCTGGGCTGAACGGGGATGGAAACGCTACTCAGACCCTACTAAAAACCCCACATGTATGTTCTTTTACAATGTCCTGTGGGGCTTGTTTAATGTCCACCTGTATGTGGTGATGGAGAAAGAAATGCTATGATTACAATACATAATTCTAATTCTAATACATAATTTGTAATTCTAAAACAATAGTTATTTTGTGGATAGGTAAACAGGGCAATCAGTGGAGGGAAATGGATGTTTTAGCCAGAAGACCAATACATTTGACATCCAGAGGAATCTGTGGAGAAATGGAACAACAAGCCTGACTGCAGAATGAGTCCAATAATGTATATTATTTTGAAACCCATTATAAAATAATGAAGTAGTTATTTCCAGATTTTGACATATGAAAGATTATTGTATAATAGTAATGTAGCAGACATTACTGACCAAACTGCGGGAGGCAGTGGAAGACAGGAGGGCCTGGCGTGCTCTGGTCCAGGGGGTCACGAAGAGTCGGACACGACTAAACGACAACAACAACAACAATGTAGCAGACAAACTCAAATAATATTGACATCAGAGCATTTGGACTGTGAAAAGTAAAGAATAAATTCCAGCATAGTACATACTGGAATTTAGAACTGTGTATTTTCTTTTAAAGGAACTCATCTGCACAGTGGGGAAACAAATTCAAATGTCACATCAGCTTTGTTGGTTTTATTTAGTAGATGAGGAAAAACCATTTTAAATTATTTCAGCTCTTAGCATTCTGTTTTCTGCAGAGACACACTGTGGAGAAGTCCGAAGAAAATTCTGCAGATATTAGTAATGAGAAGCAGATGGTGAAAAACAATGCAGGGAAAACAAATGGAGATGTAAGAGACTATAAAGAGAATGAAGAAGAGGAAGAGGAAGGTGAAGAGGAGGAAGAGGAGGAAGAAGAGGAGGAAGAGGAGGAAGAAGAGGAGGAGGATGAAGAGGAGGAGGAGGAGGAAGGAGAGGAGGAACAGGAGGAGGAGGACGAAGAGAAAGATAAGGAAGAACTGGGAACAAAGAAACCATATGGTGAAGAGGACAGCAGAAATGAACATGAAACAGAGGGATCAGGTGAAAAACAAGACAATAATGAAAAGAAAGCATCAAAATTAAATATTCCCAAAAAATTAGCTGTAGATACTAATTTTATTAAGTTAAGTGCCAGGCCTTCAGGAAATCAAACCAATTTAGATGAGAGCCTGAGAAAGGTCCAGAAGAATGACCCAAGCATGACAGAACTCAACTTGAACAACATTGAGAACATCCCCAAGGAAATGCTGGTGGACTTTGTCAATGCTATGAAAAAGAATAAGCACATCAAAACATTCAGTTTAGCCAATGTGGGGGCAGATGATAATGTGGCTTTTGCCTTGGCCAACATGCTGCGTGAAAACAGGAGCATCACTACACTGAATATTGATTCAAATTTCATCTCGGGTAAAGGAATTGTTGCAATTATGAGGTGTCTGCAGTACAATGAGAAGCTGACTGAGCTACGCTTTCACAACCAGAGAAGCATGTTGGGCCATCAAGCAGAAACGGAGATCGCTAGGTTACTGAAAGCCAACCCTACGCTGCTCAAGATAGGGTATCACTTTGAACTTCCAGGTCCCAGAATGGTGGTCACCAATCTGCTCAGCAGAAACCTCGATAAACAGAGGCAGAAAAGGATAGAGGAGCAAAAGCAGCAGCAACGGAAACAGCAGAAAGAGCTAATAGCCATGTTAGAGAACGGACTCGGGTTGCCTCCTGGCATGTGGGAATTGCTAGGGGGACCGGTGCCTGCTTCAGCGTTGCCTCCTTCGATGCAACCTCCAATGCCACCAGTCCCCAAAGCTCCATCTGCGGGCAGGAAATACGAACCCGCAAGAAAACCAGAACCTGAAAAGGTAAGCAGTGGCGACTTCAAAATAGTGAAACTCAAGAGAACCCAGCGGAAACCCACCATAAAAGAATATGTGGAGCCTGCTGAAAAAACCAACCTCAAAGATGTGATCAAGACACTCAAGCCTATTCCAAGAAGACGGCCACCTCCTCTGGTGGAAGTCACTCCTAGAGATCAGCTACTTAATGATATTCGCCAGAGCAACGTAGCTTATCTGAAACCGGTGAGTGCAATGGGGTGAAAAAGGAAGTAGGAAAATACTGCAATATCTTAAGATATTTCATTCAAAATCGAGTCATTTGGGGATGACAACAGCCGTGTGTTGTGGAGACAATAGCCTGAATCCTAAGGGTGAAATTCCACATTGCAAAAGCTGTGTGTCTGAGCCTTTAAATCAGGCACCCCCAAATTCGGCCCTCCAGATGTTTTGGGACTACAACTCCTATCATCCCTAGCTAACAGGACCAGTGGTCAGGGATGATGGGAGTTGTAGTCCCAAAACATCTGGAGGGCTGAGTTTGGGGGTACCTGCTTTAAATGCAAGCATTTTCAATTTAGACAAAGTGTCAGTGTATCCCAACCCACCACCCTTGATCCAGTTCATCACCCTACCAAGGGAGAGGGTAAGGAACAAATCCTTTACCTCCACTGTAGTCCCAATCCAGAGCCACAATTTGCACTGGAGGAAAACTTTTGATTCACTTTAATGGGGACATTTTCCATATGCAGATTGCAGGCAGGGAATGATCTGCATATGGAACCATAGCATCGTAGTCCCCCTATCTCCTACTCTTATCCTAATTTAAATTGGGTGTCATGTACTGGCAATTTGTATATATAGCTATTTGTATATATAGCTAACATTAGCAGTTATTTATTATTATTTACTTTTAACATTTATATACTGTACCACATTTTGCAAAACGAAAACAAAAAGCAAAATAAACCACAGGGCAGTTTACAACATAGAACGTAATAAACAATGTATGTCAATATATCCCATAATAGCCAGACAATACAAAACATTAGAATGGTTATGTAGATACAGTTCAGAATGATAAGCAATACATAGTAATAAATATGATATAATAACAGTGCCAAATTATACACGCTCTTATAAACCCTGTACAAACCAGTAGCTCATATAACCTGCTTATCTTAGGTGCAACTATAAACATAATGCACATCTAATAACAACAGCCTCCTAAAAAAATAAGGGAGGGTGAAATCAGCGGCAGGATATCCAGTGCCGGTGTCACGCTATTTTGCACCCTAAGCAAGACTAAGTACTTGCACACACACACCCCAGATGTCTTGTAGAAAAAATGAAATACACAAAACTTGAAACTGCTAAATTTGTAATTTTCAGGAATAAGTAATACAACGATCTTTTATTGTCTTTCTCAAGTACAAAAGAAAATGTTTTAGCACACAAATAATTTTGAACAAACCTGTGATATTAAAATTAAACCCTCTGAAAAGTCTCTGTTTCAGGCACATCAAAATATTACTTTGGGTGCCTTTTCCTTTACAAATTTTGTCACCTATTCCTTCAGCTGAAGTGTATCTGATGCTTGGGCATGTTCAGTTGATATAGTTGCCAAGTTTAAGATGTGACTTTTAAGATTTAAAATGAGGTGCATTTTCACTTTTTATGCAACATAACTTCCAATCAACTCTGCAGTCTATTTCATATATACTTAAAAAAAATTCTAATGTATGAATTACCTCAAAAATGATGAAATTCTTCAAAATATAGAAGTAAAATACTATTAGAAATTTATAAGATGTAACAAAATTAATCTGTGTAAAACTGTCCCTGAAAGGTCAATACTGTGCCCTTCTGAGGTCTGTACCCTAGGCAGCCTATTAATAGCACCAGCTCTGAGGATATCCAAACCTTCAGAAAATGTGTAAAAAAATGCAAATACCTCTCTGAACAAACATAACTCTTAATTCCCCATTCACCAGAGAAAATTACAAACCTTCCCACCTTGCACTGGTTAACTTCCCTTTTCTTATCCAGTCTCTCACTCTGAGAGATCTTCACTTTACGTACTGCCTCTCACTCAGTCTTTTCACCATCCATCAGCCATTCTTACGGGGGTGCAGTCCTTGCACCCTAATAAGCAAGGAGAAGGAGGTTTCTCCCCAGAAGGAGAGACACCAAAGGGGAAATCCCTGTGGTGTCTCCCCATCGAGGTGACCTCCCCCACCACCACTGGTGATGGCTATGGAAGGAAAGTTTTCTGTCCCCTTCTTTCCGCCGCAGATATCTCATGAAGGCTGGAGGGAAGGGGAAAGGGGGAATGGCCTGCAACTGGGCAGACCTCTCTTCTATTCCTGACTTAGGATCCAAAGCATGCAAACTACGTTTGTGCACTCACATTAATATTATGTAAATACTAATGATGGAATCTTTGTATTTTGTATTGTTTTAAAAACCCACATTTTTTTAAAAAAAAATTCCAAACTAAGATGCATGTTTATGGGTGGAACATTTACTGTTTTCAGAAGAGAGAGAATTTTAATAGTAGCTATCGAAAGTAATTTTGGAAGGATCCCTTGCATCATGGAGGAACCCATGTTTTGCGCCGGGTTCAGTCTCTGGCAATTTCAGCTAAAAGAGAGAGGCTGCCAATCAGACTACAAATGACAACAACAACTTATTATTTATATGCCGCCCATCTGACTGGGTCGCCCCAGCCACTCTGGGCGGCTTCCAACATATTCTCAGGCTCAACATGCAGATGTCAGTGGGGGTGGGGGTGGTGTTGCTAATATGGCCATATTACTCTGAGTGCAGCCATACTTTGCAGCTGTCAGGTGGATGGCATTAACACTCCATGCGCCTTTCAATGCTGTTGTTATCAGCATTTTTAGATCCATTATAATTGCAGCATTTAAGTCTGTACAGTGGTACTTCTGGTTACGTACTTAATTCGTTCTGAAGGTCCGTTCTTAACCTGAAACCACTTCTAATGGGAAGCTAATGGGGCCTCCTGCTGTCACCACGCCGCCATCACTGCTGACATTACTAATGGAACATGTGAACAGAAAGCAATAATGAGGAGGATGCGCAAGTCCTAGAGAGGGTCTGAAAGTTGGCTGTGATCTCCTACCTGAAGGTGCCCAATAGTGGCAACCACTGGCCCTTCTGCTACAGTTTGTTTATTCTGGTTCTGTTCCTAAAAGGGCAATCACATCATATTAATGATAAAGTGTATTCAGTGGGTCTCTGCATGAAATCTTACATTCTCCACACTGTGGCACCAATATATGCGAGTGATGTATATGTGTTCACACACAGTGAAGTGGCTAAAACGTGCCCAGATTTACCATTCAGTACTTCTTATTTTTCCTTCTCTAGTCATGTTGCTTGAGGAAGAGCATTTGTCTGAAATCCTTCTGACCCCGGGTGGGGCGTCTCCAGTGTCAACCACCAAGAGCATTGCAAGATGTGGAGATGCAGGGTGCATTTTCCAACAAATCCCCCCTCTCAATTACACAGCTGGAAAAGCTCACCCACATTAGATCTCTATCCTTCGGGTGTTTTGCATGCCTTGGATGTTTTCACTTGGATCAGGTCCCGTGTCCTGCACCTGTTAATCACTGAGGTCACCCATAGCAGTTACATTTAATTATGTCTTCCTCGGTAGTTCAGAAGTAATTTTCCAAGCTTGAAAGTCACGCAATATACATTACACCTCCTGGCGGTTCCCTTCATTACGTTAAGACATCTGGGCTAGCTTCCTGTCTAGAAACATGGCAATCTAAAATCAGAGCCAGTTTTAATGCTTTCTGTTTTTGATCTGTTGTAGCATTCTTAGTTTTAACTTGAACTAAATAGCTGTTATAGACAAACAGCCTGGGTAGGGCTTGAGCATTTTATCTTATTTAATGCCCATCATTATTTCTCCTTTTCTTTTTTTATGCATTAGTCTAGTGGTTTAATTGTAGCCTTCCAAACTGTAAAAGTTCTAGAACGCTTCAGTCACATAAAACAACACAGGAGAACATTCCTCAACATGTCCATTTTGTCAATTTGAGGATAGTTAAATGAGGGGCTTTTATTGCTGGTGAAAGGGGTGGTGGTCAGTTCACACCTTCTATTCCAGCACTTCTACTTCCCACAATCCATATATTCCCACAATGGAAAATCAGTGGAAATGGGTTTAGAAACATATAAAACACCGTAAGACAGAACAGCCAGCAATTACCTTATAGAAGAAATTCCAGATACAGTTTGTGACTCTCTGTTCACCTCAGTGAAATGAAGGAACAGGCTGATGTTGTGTGTGTGCATAAACAGATGAGACACACACCTGGCACTGAGTGTCTTCCAGCCACAAGCACCTTGCAATGGTCGTTAGAGAACAATCAGCAGCCAGCATACTCATCCCATCCATCACCTGAATGGCCTAAGCTTGTCAGTTCAGCTGTTCGTCCCACCTGCAGCTCAGTAGAATGCCTTTTTACCAAGCATATTGCAAAAAAATAGTAACACAAAAAGCAAAATTATAAGTCTGGGACATTTCTTAAATTAAAAAACCCCTCTATATGTACTTGTGGTGGACAACAACTTATCCTGAGCCTGGTAATAAATTTATGTGGAAAGTAAGTTCTGTTGAAATGGATGGATTGCCTAAACTGTGCGTTTAGGATTTGGTTGTAAAGAGAACATCATCAATTGCTTGTAGTGGATTGAATTGTCACAATATGTCTGGTATATATATATATATATATATATATGCTTTCGTAGATTTTCACGGGTACAGGAATGCAGGTTTTGGTGTCCTCGGGTGTCTTCCCGTGTAAAAGTTGGGGTGTCTAGGCGACGTTTCGACGAGGTCTCACTCGTCATCTTCAGGCTGGTGCTTTCGGCTTCTTGTTACTGGAACAGAGCAGGATCTCAGTGTTTGAGTTCCTATAAATACTGTTGAGGGGGTGTGGTGTATAGCCTCCAATGTTCTGGGCAGAGAGGAAGTTCCCAGGCTAGTGTGCCTTTTCTTCTTTTGTTCCTTAATTACTTGAGGGATATCTTGAGTGATTTCTTGAGTGATATCCTGAGTACCACTTAGGTGGGTCATTAGGTGTGGATTAGTTGCTAAAGTCTTTGTGTCTTGACCTCTTGAACTTTGTGAAGAGTTTTTCTGAGAAGATGGCTGTACTGCACTTAGTTGTGCTCTGGCTTGGCTTCGTGTATAGGGGCACTCAGTGGTACTCAGGATATCACTCAAGAAATCACTCAAGATATCCCTCAAGTAATTAAGGAACAAAAGAAGAAAAGGCACACTAGCCTGGGAACTTCCTCTCTGCCCAGAACATTGGAGGCTATACACCACACCCCCTCAACAGTATTTATAGGAACTCAAACACTGAGATCCTGCTCTGTTCCAGTAACAAGAAGCCGAAAGCACCAGCCTGAAGATGACGAGTGAGACCTCGTCGAAACGTCGCCTAGACACCCCAACTTTTACACGGGAAGACACCCGAAGACACCAAAACCTGCATATATATATATATATATATATATATATTGCAGAGTATTTTGTTTATACCATGGGTAGGGAATTGAACCCAGTTACCATTTTGTTTCATTTGGAAGAAGATTATGATGATGATATATCTCCCCCTCCCCCACTACCCAAATTTACATTTCTTTTTTTTGCTGCACAGGTGCCACTTCCCAAAGAGCTGGAGTAGTTACTCCCCATTCAGCTGAAGGAAACAACTTGGAGAAGGAAAGAAAAAGAACAAAACAAAACACACAGACTGTGCAAGTGTTGCTTCATATTGTTCCAGGGCCTGTTTCCTTCAAATGGAAGACATGGGAACAATGCTTAAAGCATGCCACCTGTTGAAGTGATGATTGAAAAGGATAGAATGGAAACAGTATAAATGGTTAATAATTCACATGTATGCTCTTGTAATGGGCTAGTGCCACCCTATAGTCTCCGTCAGCTTGCTGGGCTTTAATTTCAGAGGGTAGGGGCGGAGAGCAGAGGGATATTATCCCCTATGTTATAACTTTTATAGATTTCTTCAGGAAATCCCTGTCGCAATCATGTTGCCTTCTGCTTTTAAACTTTACAGAAGCATATGGTGTCCTTTTGTGAGTTTTTCTTCTCCCCTACACTCACCCATCCTTGTGGGGCATCTGTCTGCCAGCTTCAGCACAGGTGTGTGTTGGGTGTTTGGCAAACCACACACCTCCTTTCATCTTTATTGGATGAAGGATAATGCAACAGAAATGAACATCTACTTTCAAGGATGGTTACTGTCAGTACTTTTTTTGCTGGGGGTACGAATACGCCTAAACATTTTGTGAATCTAATGGGAGAAGAAACTAAAAAAATTAAAAATTTTAGTTTCTTCTCTAGCCCGGTGAATGTCAGTTCCATTGAATAGCATGGTGAATCGTCAGTTCTGTTTCAACCCCCAACGGCGGCCTCATTTCCTGTCACAGTGTTTTAGATGGAAGCAAGCTTTTAATGTATGAAGTAGGAGTATGAAGCATGGTGATTGGTCAATTTCGTTGTTACCACCTCCGATGGCGGCTTCATTTCCTTTCCTGGTGATTTCCTTGAGTCAAAGTGAGAGTACCTCTAAACATTTTTTTAAGAAAAAAAGCACCGGTTGCTGTACATCAGCCACAAAAGCCGAGATATAGAGGTGGTGGCTGTGAAGACTCAATGAGCAATGATTTCCCAAAGTTTTAGGAAACCGCTGGCAGGACACCCTCAGTGGGCTCTCCTTGCTACCAGCTGTTCCCCTTCCAATTTTTACTATCACATCCATCTAGACTGAAAGCTGTGGAGTAGCAATGGCTGCCCAAAGCTGCAGCTCTTCCTCCTTTACATTGCTGCGGCAGCTAGACTGGTAACTGGGAGCAGCCGCCGAGATCCTATAACACCGGTCTTGAAAGACCTACACTGGCTCCCAGTACGTTTCTGAGCACAATTCAAAGTGTTAGTGCTGACCTTTAAAGCCCTAAACGGCCTCGGCCCAGTATACCTGAAGGAGCGTCTCCACCCCCATCATTCTGCCCGGACACTGAGGTCCAGCTCCGAGGGCCTTCTGGCGGTTCCCTCACTGTGAGAAGCAAAGCTACTGGGAACCAGGCAGAGGGCCTTCTCAATAGTGGCACCTGCCCTATGGAATGCCCTCCCACCAGATGTCAAAGAGAAAAACAACTACCAGTTTTTTAGAAGACATCTGAAGGCAGCCCTGTTTAGGGAAGCTTTTAAAGTTTAATAGGTTATTGTATTTTAATATTCTGTTGGAAGCCGCTCAGAGTGGCTGGAGAAACCCAGCCAGATAGGCGGGGTATAAATGATACATCATCATCATCATTATTATTATTTGCATAGTCATCCACTCTGGCGCATAAGAGGGCAGGTGAGCAAGCAAATGACAATGAGGAGCAGCAGCATGTCACGTGAGGGCTCAGGAGGATTGGCTTTTGCAGATACCTGACCCTACCACCCGTGGCCATAAAAGCTGGCCTTCAGCTCTCAGCAAAGCTTGTCTTTGTGAAGACTTCATGTCTTATCAGGGCTATCCATTTAGGTATAGTGTGAGCGGCCTACATCTGTACCCAAAGGCAAATCGGGGAAGACAGCTGAAACTGGTTTGGAGAACATTGACACCACTTCCTAGACTGCTGTGCTGACAGGCTTGCATTCTTTCTTGACAGCTTCAAGTTACAGTGGGGCACTTTCTGTAATTTCACTTATTCTTCTTCATCACTGTCTAAAAACATGGCATCTCAGGCTCTTGGAGAAGAGTGGCTCTCCTTCCACACCTGGCAGCCCCACCCTGTCCTTGCTGCATCCCTGATTGTCTCTTTCCTTCCCCACTGTCAAGGCCACCCTCTGTATAGCACAGCCATGGGACTGCAGTTTCAGATATCCGCTGGGGCAGCTTGTTAATGGACTGGAGGAGCTGGAGCAGAGCAGAGTCCTTTGCTAGATGAGTGACTCCAGGTGCTTGGAGCACTGCCCAGCTCAGAACTGCAAGTTCATTACAAGCTGGAGGAGAAAGCTAGGCCTGGTCCTTGCAGAAGATTGGAGATTAGCCGCTAGAGACAAAGGTGATAATCCACCCTTGGCCAATTATTTAGCAGTTTCTAAAAGCTGGCCTGGCCAATGACTTAACTGGCCAGCTCTTTTGATTTTTGAAGAGTGAAATACAGCGTTGCAATGTATGCAAGATGAAGTCTCTCCCATATTGTGTGTGTGGGAAAATATTTTGAAAAACAGGTACATGTCCATTTCATTTGTGATCTTTTGCTTTTAGTACTGCAGGATTCCAGAAGCAATGAATATGTTGCGGTGTGTGCATGGTGTAAATTCATCCACTTTCTCATTAACTTGTGGCAACCAGCTTTACGCCTCTCATTTATTTATGCCTCTCAGCTTTAAACAAGTTTATGCCTCTCATTTATTCACCACTACAGCACTTCCATTGCAAAAGCTGTAATGTCATTGTTCCCCCCACAAGAGACACGCAAGCACCGCCCCCCCTTAACACACTTCCCTTATGTAACTATCATGCATTCAGCTGTACCTAAAGACTGAGGCACACAACAACTTTGCGGATGGCAACCTACTTATAAGTTGAGGCCAACGTATTTCTCCTTCCTGCTCGGAAGGCACTTGCAATACAGATCTGAAATGAGTAAAACAGGCACGTACGACATGCTGCTGTGAAAGGTGGACTCTGATATAACATGCAAACTTGAATTTTACTTATGGCAAAGGAGTACAGGCCCTTAAATTCAAAAGAGGCTTATGCTTCAGGCTTGCACAAACTTGAATTTATGTCACACTTATGCCAGTTTAAATTAGGAATCCTGCCGGGCAACTGTTCTATTATACTGAGACATACCAAGCTACCACCTAGCAGATTTATGCTGCCTTAGATAGATCGCATTTTATCACTGTTCAGTTGTGGAGCTACGCCACTTACAGATCAATGCAGCAGCTGCCTCCTAGGATAACAACTAAGACAACCTATCCTCACAGCCTTTGTGGTGTACTTTCCACTGACTGTAGCAACAATGAGGAACCTGCAGCCTTCCATCAGCCATGGCCCATCATCAGGGATGATGGGAATTATAACCCAACATCCACAGGGCCACAGGATCCCCATCTCTGTACATGAACATATCTTGAAAGCTGCTCATTGCCCTGTTAATCACAATCAAACTCACTAACAGCACACAGGCTTTGAAATGCTCAATGCAGCTTGGCTATGTAAAATCAATCAACAAATAAGTTTCACAAACCCCATTGTCAATGAGCACAGCCTTCGATCAGGGTCAGGACATAAATTTCAGAGGATGGAATTCAATGCTAGCACAAACCCAGTGAAGTTAATGGGCATGGCAAACTTTGGCTCATTAATTTTGATGGCTCTACTCCAAGTTGGACTTAGCTGAATACAACCCAGAGAAGGCAGACCTGTGGTTGTCTTGGTTGCTGCTATGTGGTAGGGAAGTAGAGAAAAACAATGTGATGAGAGATTGGCTGGTGTAGACTTAGGTTGCAATCCTATACCTCCATAGTAAGCTCCATTGAAGGTACAGATCATACACACAATTTGAATTTTAAAATTGTTTTCTTGAGATTTTAAGCAACCCTTTTGTCCCAAGAATTGTCTCCTGCAGCTTCCAAGTTTTTCAGTTTTGCCATCAAGCAACACTGCAGGAAGGCAAATAATGTGGCAGCACAGCCAATGGCTGCTCAGTAAAAATATACCTGGGGCAGAACAAAGATGATGGAATCAGCAAACTTCAAGGGTTGCAACATACAGAAGCTCCTGCATAGATGAAAGTTTGGATAGGGATTTGGAGTTGAGCATTCTCTCTCTCTACTCTTGTAGCTATTGCTCACTTGTATAGCATTTCAATGTTCAAAGTTTTTACAGTGTAATAGACCCTAATTCAGAGTTACTCAGATCCAGCCAGTACATCTATCAGATCAGTTTTATCTTGCTCAGAATGAATAACTGGAGGATATACAAGAGTGGGACTGCACTTTTTCCTAACTAGTAGTCTGGCTGAATTCAGACTTAAGTGGGGATCACAGGTAATGGCACAGCTCATCAGCTAGAGCAGTACATGGCAGTGGGGGAGCGAGCGGGTGTGGAGAGCAAACAACTATGCACAGCTGCGGTCAATGTTGACAGCCGATACAGCCAGCACCATAAGGAGTTTCTAAACATGGTATCTCTTTGTAAATTTAGACAAAGGGACTTCAAGTTTCATGCTGAGGAACACGCTCAACACGGGTTTCACTGGGAGGTCAGAAGGATAAACTAGCTCCTTATATGTTTGCCTAGCTCACCTCTTTGTCGCTGCACCCTGAAAAGCAAATAGTGAAGACAGTTCTCTGGAGGAAAGAAAGGGTGGGGAGAGAGAAAGAAAGAGAGCAAGCGAGCAGGTAAGTCAGCAAATTCTTGAAGCGCCAGGTACTACTAATTACTGCAGTCCTTTAGTGACTTATGGATGCAACTTTAAAATAACACATACCATACATTTCACCATGAGATGATCTACAGCCTTCCTAAGCCTAATGGGGGAGAAAATGTCTTAGTTCCCAGGCTATTTTATTGTGCTCTTTTTTGGGCGAATGTCAGGTGGACAACAGGCATTCACAACTAGGCCTCCCGTTTCAGGCTCTACTGTCCTCTGAGCACAGTCAGTGGATCATTCCTCCATCACCACATCAGGGAGGCCCGTTTCCCACAGACTGTCCTACAGAGGGGTAGGTCCACAGCATCCTATGGCCCCCCCAGGTGATACATCGTATCTCCCCAAGGTTAAAAGGCAGCAACGACATCTAGTGAAAATAGATGCTTCTATTGATAAAGCACAAAGGAATTAAAGACTCTCAATTCAAAACAAAACAAAAATGAATGTTTTACATGAAAAATAGTGAGAGGTTTGAGAAGGAAACTCATCTTTTTATACAACCATGACAAGGCTATGGTAGAAGTCTACAAAGTGCATTAATTTACAAAGGCATTCGCAACTGTAAATTCCTGCCTCTGTAAATTCCTGTAAATTCCTGCCTCTGTTACCAGAGGTCAATTGTGCATGCATTAAAGCACATCCAAACACTGTTTCTTTGAGTAGACATTCTTCTTCGGAACTCTCTGCATGTCAACAATTCCATGGCCAGGCACATCTCAGCAGTGTTCACAGGGAACGGCAACCCAACAGCAAGATTCCCAGAAAATGTTGCATCACCGGTCATGAAATGGCAATAGAACCAATTCAAAAGAGGGAGTTTTGTCTCTCAACCACGTATTTCAGACACATCACTCTTGCCCAGGTCAAAAACAGAATCAAGAATGTGTCTGCTTTGCACTTGTGATCACTTCCTTTAAAATAATTTGCACTGAGAAAGCATCAGTAAAATTATAGTAGAATCTGTGTACTATTTCTTCTATTTTTGAATCAAAATGGCAACGATGGAGCCATTGGCTAAATCAAACACTGAAAAGAATCACTCAGCACAGTTAAAATGAGACAACATACAGATCAAAACCAGTTTACTTCTCTTAAATCCTAGAATACATAGATAGAGCCATATTTCCAACAAAATACTAATCATTTTACAATTAAGGTATGGAATGAGGCATTACATCTCTTAATTTAAAAAAGGAAGAGTGGGCAGAGGACTACAATGCTAACACCAATTCAAGGAATCACATGAGAGATATTATTCTGTGGACATCTGCTGCATAAATAAACAAGTCTGATCACAGCACATAAATACACAGAAGAAAGAAAATACAGGTGTGTGATATGCAATGTTGGACTAGAATAAAGTTTTCAACCATCTTTCAAGCAAAAATTCAAGGTGCTTTAAATATGTTGTAAAAGGTTGCATGAACTGGTTTTTTTCCCCTTATAGGAAATAAAACCAGGACAGTCCCACCCTTCGTTCCAGTACAATACATTTTCAGCAAAAATTAAGAGTCCATTTTCCAGTTCATCTGTTCTATAAAATATATCTATAAGTGTTGACTAAAGACTCTTAAAGGACTCATACTTCTATTTAATAGCAGATCAAGCCTGGCAGAGTTAAATAATTACATAATTCTATTATATAAAAGCATGTTGGATGTGGCATGCACAGAAAATCATGTTTGTATTGTTATGCAACTCCCTGCCCCCCAAATATTTTAATTCTGCATAGGTTCACTGAAGGAATGTTTGTTTGCTAGATGTTATCTATGCAGACTTGCAATTCTCATGCAGAACGAAGGTCTCCATTTGTAAATGGAGAAAGATAAGGATTTGTCCTAACAAGCTGTGCATGTTATGTGACTACATTTGAGTTCTCCACTTCTCCATTTGGAAATAAAGACCACTCAAGAGGCACATTAAGATGCACTGCAAAACACCGTAAAATGGACTTTTAAGACCTCATTCATACTAATTTTGGATTTATCTTCTTGGACAGACAGCGAGTGAAAGGGGCTGCTTGCATTTAGTGCACTTTGAATACTTTGAAAAACACTAACATAAATACTTTTAGAGAAGGCATTCCTTCAATTCCCACGCTCCCCTCCCTCCCTCCCCCCACAAAATAGTGCTATGACCCAATTGGTTTTGTGTGTCAGATCTCTTAGCATGTCACAGAAGGGTTACTATCACCTCCCCATGCTGGTCAGGGTGTCCTTGAATAACTTGGGGTTGTTTATTTTGCCACACTTCATCTTCGCAGTCTGCGTATTGTCACACACCCAGACTGAAAAGCGATGCTGGTCAAGCCCAACCAAGTGCCCAGAGAGCCATAAACCACATGCGTGTTTTTTTTACTCCTTTGCTTTAGCCAGGTAGTCAGCCAGTTTGGTGATGCCTTCTTCTTGCTGTTCAAGAAGGTCCAGCACAATGCCCATGGGAGTCTTCTTCAAGCCTATGCTTTCCATCTTGTTCTCCATTTTGTTCTTGATGTTCCGAAGTCTCAAGGAAGCATGGACAAACATCACTGGGGGGGGGGGGGAGAGCAAAAAAGCACATTAATAACCAACAGATATTGTCCGCTTCATACCTACATGCGATGCATGTTCTATCACCATCAGCTCCAAGAGCGCATTCTATCTCCCGATACTGCCCAGCCATAATGACTCTCTGGAAAGCTTCTGATCATAGTACAATGGCAAATAAAAACCAATGTCACTTATTATATTACTGCCCTGTGTGATCTCTATGATCAGCTGAGAAAGGCTGTCTTGCTTGGCAGCAACCAGAGGGAGGGTCTTCTTGGTGGTGGCACTTTCCTTATGGAACCACCTCCCCGCTGAGCTTAGAAAAACATTGATATTAATGATGTTCCAGTGCCCATTAAAAATACATTTAATGTATTTTTGGGCTGGTGCTTCATTCCAGCAAGTTTTATCATCAGCACCATCATCATTATTATTATCATCACCATCTTCTTCATCTACTACTACTACTACTACTAATAATAATACTGCCTGGGGCTACCAGTTGTATTTTTATGCTGTATGGCAATTTTAATATTGAAGTTGCTTAAACGGCTGTATGTTGCTTTGAGACTGAGGCAGTAAGCTATACAGAAATATTTCTACAAATAAAACATATGTATTGGCTTCTGATCATGATTGTTAATGAGAAAAAAATTCCTACCAAGGTTGGCATTTAATGTCCAGAACAAAACAAAACAAAACAAAACAGCAAAAGGAAAAGCTGCTCCAAAAATAAGCAGACTTCCACTCACAGAACAGAGGAAACGTAATTCCGAACATGAACACCATGACGCCCCCGAAAAAGGAGATCAGGAAGTAGCTCAACAAGATGATAGCGACCACGAAGGCAGCTGGATAGTGCTTCTTAAACCTGCGAATGAAGTCTTTGTTGTGCGATGCCCACACAAATGATGTGAACACCAGGACCACCACAGCAGCACCGAGGATCATGCTCAGTGGATTCAGAAATCTGCAGAGACAAAAAGGTACAAACGCCCTCAATGTCTTTCAAATGTTACTCAAGCATTTTATATCAACATAAAGACATTTTGCATGCATCTTCCTGCATCTACAAATCACCCTATGTTTCTGGAGTCAAGTCTAAAAGGAATTGGGGAGGGGAGGGTTTGGCCCATTAACAGTGGCTAAATTATTCATTTGTAAAGTACTGCAGTAGAATTGCAGCACCAATATACCTGTGAAAGGATTAGACAAGGGAAAGCAACTGAACTATCTTTAAAAAAAAAAAGTATGCATTTTATTGATCCTTATACCCTGCCTTTCCTCCAGGGAACTCAAGAGGATATACAGAGGATTTTGGGCTGCCTGCTTAGCTTCAGGGAAGTTGTTGCATCACATGCCTTCAAGACCACACCAAGTAGTTATGGCTGGATGCTCATCTCAAGAGACTTCCTTTTCAAAGGCTGCGCTTAACAGGGGCGGAAGCAGAAATAGTGTCCATCTTAATGGCATCCCAATAAGGAGTTTCCATTCACTTCTATGCAGATGGAGTGAGTGCTGCATTTAGGGAAACTGCTGGAACGATAGGAAGCTGTGCCACTGACACAAACTCTCCTTAACTGGCAGAAATCTGGGAAGAGAACCCAGGGCCTAAATACTGCATGCAAAGCAGAAAGATGTAGGTCAGCATTGTTTAGGGAAGCTTTTAATGTTTGATGTATTACGGTATTTTAATATTTTTTTGGAAGCCGCCCAGAGTGGCTGGAGAAGCCCAGCCAGATGGGCGGAGCATGAATAAATTATTATTATTATTATTATTATTATTATTATTATTATTATTATTAGCCACACTCATCTACCCCACCAGGACAGACTTGCTAGTAAAAATAAATAAGTCCAGTTCCAGACTCCCCCCACCCCTCAGATATGTCCTCTGTAATAGAGGACATAGCTTAAAAACAAACCAACATCGCCTTTACCTTTCCACCCACCGCAACATACAACATTGTATTCTATGGAAACAGTGCCAGCCCCAACCTGGCTTTATTCTCTTACAAGACATGAACCCCAGATAGGTGGGTGGTGGTGCTGTTGTCTGGTGGGATGGTCTCAATGACATGCATCCCTCCTTGGCTCACCCCGTCACAAGGAGTCAGACAAACCACCAAGGGTCAAGACGAAGCGCAGAGAACCCACAGACCTGAATGGTACAATTCAAATAATTTCAAACTAACCGCTCGGCAGATGCCAACAAAATAAAATCAAACGGGATGCAAAGGAAGTGGGGGAGGGGAAGAGGACACCCAAAGTTATCGCAGTTGAAAAAGCTGAACTGGACAAACAACCACCCTGCAGGTCTGTGACCTGGGGCTGAATCTAAAGAATTTCCCCCAATCCTTTTTGGAACAGATGTGGGTGGGTGGGGGTATGGGGAAGGCAGTTCTGCTGTGTGAGAAGAACACATTTGCCTACAACCCACAGAAGAAGCTACTTTACATATAACCCAGAACTTTAACACATGCTAGATTTCAGCCCACTGTGTTTAGTATAGATAAAAACCAGTGGATGGGCGACCATCCTCGCTCACATGCTTTTCACAAGCACAACACCCATCACTAAGGCAAAACTAAGGCACACAGAGCTGTGGGCTCACCGTCTGTCATCTGTACATTGCACTGCCATGGATAAACTCAAATGGGTGAAGAACCCAGTCCTGGCCCAAGCCCCTGATTTGTGAATGGGTCCTTGCTGGCCTCCTCAATATGTTGCATAGCACTGCCTTGAGAAGTACATCTATGGCTTAATTCATGTCTATCAACACACAATTAACATGTGCTAGTTTTACCATCTTTGCCAGTTTAATAAAATGGAGATGATACAACTGCTGTGAAAGAGCAGGAGACCCATCTTCCTTTCATCACAGCTTCAGGTTGGGTTGGCCACCTGCTGCTGCTGCTCACAGGAACTCACGCATGGCATACTAAAAACAGGCCGGGTCCGCTTGCTGTTTGCAGTGTCTGAGTCACTTCTGGTCAGCCACAAGCTATATTTAGAGCAAAACTTTCTGAATGTTCTGCCTGGAAAAAGTGAACAGTAACTCAAGGCGGACATCATCACATTGGGCGTCTTACTGCCATCGGGTTTTGTACCAGAGTTTTGAAAGGTAGCCTATTTTTATAGATGTATGACATAAAAATAAAAGTTATACACATTGCACTTGGTAACAGAATTGATTCCTACAGCAGTTAGCTCAGTGGTAGAACATCTATTATGCATGCACAAGGTCCCAGGTTCAATCTCTAGGTAAGACTGGGAAATACCTCTGTCTAAACCTCTGGAGAGCTGATCAGTGATTTGACTCAGTGTAAGGCAGCTCCCCATGTGCATGTGTGTGTCAAGCTTCCACTAGGCCTCAAGAGATGTGTAGTACAGTCTAAACTGATTGTGGACCAGGTTCCTACCTTAAAACGTGAGCTATTGTAGTTGTAGGCAAGTGATTTGAAGTCCTTGCTGCACTACACAGGCAGGCAAGCCATCATCTTTCAGACTAATTCAAAATCGTTTGGGGGAAGTGTTTAACATCAATCAACTGTCTGCCTTCTCTGGCACCCTTACTAGTATATGTGGCAGAAAACACTCAAAGCAATTTTATTCTATGCAGCTAAAAATCTCTTGGCAATGAACCAATACTCAAAGGTTCCAGTTTTCAAAGCAAATTGAATTGGCTGAAAGCTGTTGAAAACCCAAATACAGGTGAAATTAAACACAAGGAAAGTTAAAGCGGATTTCCTAAAAAGGAAAGAGTGCAAGATAATACACTGGATTTGTTATATCTTTGTTACCTAGCTGGTTCTGCGACAATAAACGTCAGATTCTGCTGCAGAACTCAATGTGCCTTTTGGATCAAAATAAAGCATCGTTAACTGAGCTTCACTTTTTTTGGCTACAGGCTTTAGGTTAGATCCAGATACAGTCGTGCACAGAGTTGAACTAGGGAAATCAATGGGACCTAAGTTATGTCTTGTTGATTTCATGGGTTTTACTCAAGCATGAATGAGTCTGGATTCAACCCAACAGAATTTGTTGTTAATGGCCATGAATACTGTCTCCTAGAAGTGAGAGGTTAACAGGTCAAAAAGCAGACAAGGCGAGAAAAACTGATAACTGGAAGTGTTAGTCTCTGTGCCTGCTAGAATCTTTATCAAGACATATTTTTAGGCCTTTAATCTGTAACTGTGAGGAAGCTTGTTTAAAACTGTCAAAAGCAGTGGTTCAGAAGTTGCCTAGTGCAATAGCTTGTTTGCTTCTGTATCTGCATCAAATTGCAAAGCACCAAGTGGGCAACTGGCAGTGGAACACAGTTAAAAGGGGTAAGATGTTTGCCATAGTCATGAGAACAAGATGGCACATCAGTCATTAAATCATAAAACCAACCTTCACTGTCTACATGAGGGGTAACCAACTCAGTCCCTCCAGATTGTGTTGAACTACAGCTCCCATCAGCCCCATCCAGCAAGGATTGTGATGGGGTCATGGAAGCTGCAGACCAGCAGCATCTGATGGCACCATATTGGCTACTCCTGCCCTACGTATTTGCAATGAGTAGGCAGCAAGGAAAGCCACCTGCAGACACAGGCTGTAAACAGATACTGCCATTATGAAACTGTTGAGCCCCAACAACATTTATGCCTGCCTACATCCCAGACTCAAAGCATAGTCCAGCTAATTTCCCCATCTTTACAAGCTTTAAAGGAGACAAGCTAAGCCCTGAGACCTCCAACACACTGCTCCCCCAAGACCCAAAGCAGAAAGCAGGAACCATCACTTGCTCTCTTCCACTACGGTTGAGCCTGCTGATCAGAGATGTATCTAGGTTACCATCTGCAATCTCATTTCAGAGGATAGTCTGAGATTAAAAAGACTGAGAACTTGGTACATTTTCCCTTAGCCGCTGCTGCATCCTGCTTATGCAATTGTCCCAAGGCAAATTCTCTGGCCGAGCATTTCAAACACAACATGCATGAGTATACAGAGTCCCTTCAAAAGCTTCCTCCTGCCAACATTGTATGTTACTTCAGAATCTGTCCTAACTGCTGCCTCCAAATTTATTTCTATTGAATCAACAATTATATGGTCTTCATTTGGCAAGAATAACAGTCAGCCGCTGCCTAAGAGAAGTGCACATATAATATGTTTGGAATAATTCTGAATACAAGGTAACACCCTAGAAAGTTCTTCTCTAACAGCAGGAGGTCAATGCTGAGACCATCTTAGCTAAGGTGATAAGACAAGTAATCCATCATGTCTGAAGTGTGCTCTGAAGTCCTCCAAGTGGGAGTCATTAAATGCCACAGGTGGTATCAGGAGCTAGGTTAGTTATAGGATACACTCTAAATATAGCCCTCGTTAGAGAGATTTATTGAACGTATCAGACACCACCAGTATATGTGCAAGACATCTTGTAGCATGGTAGCACGGTGGTTATTTGAGGTTGGTGTTACTCGGACAACGTACAAAAACAAACTTGGGGAGAAGGTGATTAGTTCTTATTGCCAAGGAATAGGTTTTGTAGTGGCGGCAGGAATAACCAGGAAGTGTAAAGCACTCAATATAAATAGACCACTAAATGGATGCCTTAAGGTCTCATTGAGAGATACAGGAAACAACTTTTGCCCGCTGGAAAGATGTTGCACCTAGAAGAAAGCAGGTGGGGCAAAAAATAAAGAAGTGATCTACAGGCAAACAAATAATGTACTCCTCTATACAGCCAAGCCAACAGAACATGCTTCCATTTGCTACTAGAAGATTTGCTTTCCAACCATCTGCAGCAAAGTGGAACAGACTGACTGTGGAAATCTCATTTCATACCCAAGCGTGTCTTGGTTGGATGAACTGCAAGCAGGAAGTCATTGCATTAACTCAAATGGGCAGACTAAGCAGTGCTGCAGGTGCTGGGATTAAGGACAATCCCAGAAGCTGGAAGCTTCCAATGCAGTCCGAGATGTCGATAAGAACGATAAAAGAAGCCACCAAACAAACGCAAAGCTGTAACGGAATAGATTTAGTAATAAGCTTTCAGCCTATGTACCACCACCAGGTAAGCACTGCATACTGCATGCCTGATTATGAGATCCCTGCTTCCAGTGTGTTAGCACACTGTAGCAAGCTTGTATTCTCCAACAACTTGGCACCAATGCGTGAAATACTTGGTTTTAAGAAGCTGGGAAGGTTCATTCAGGGAAGTGATAGGAGCACAGGCTTCCATGTTCTGGGACCAGAAAGTAAGGCAAGTTCCTCCTGAATTAGGAAGAGACCTTGACTGAAAGAGATAAAATTAACAGATCTTCCATATCACTATGTTGTTGTTTTTTAAGTTTTGTTTCTACAGCAGTACTATAGGAAAGGCTATGTTAAGTTTAGAAAGAATTGCCTTTTTGCAGACAGATAAAAAAATACTCCTACTTAGTTGGAAGGGCACAAAGATGCATAGCACATTACCAATGGCTGGCTGTAGAGAGTGCCAGTTAAAAGTTCAGTGATGAAATTGAAGCAGACATCGGTGACCAGGGGTGGTGGTGTAGGGGACAGAAGAGGAAAAGAGAAACCAAGAACTGTAGACTAAAGATATGCCATACAAAATCTAATTCAGCAACCTGCTTGTGTCAGGCTAAATATAATGTACTTTTTGCATATGGCCCTTGTTGGTGGAGGCTCAACTGAATGTGATCATTTAAAACAAACCTGATAATAAAGGGCGCTGCAAAGCTATGAATGTAATAGAAGCAAGACAGGATCTGGAAGAGAGGCAGTGCTTGAAACATGGCTACTTAAGCTATAGAAAAAACTCCAGAAGCAAAAACAAGACTTGCCACAGCATCCAATTGGAGTTTTATTCTTCACTGCCCTTCTTTCAGCTGCATACTATAACAGACAATGCTTAGCTTAAAGTACCAATTTTAAGTACACTCCAGGCTTACTTAATTGTGATGTTGAGGACAGAAATATCTGATAAACCTCATAACTTAATTAGTTGAACTGTAAATGTTCCTCATTAGCTGGCCTGAGTTAAATGTTCACCAGGCTTAAGACTTCATGGAAAAAGTGAGTGTTGAGGAGAGATTTGAAGGAAGAGATGCAAGTAGCATCACACAGGTGTTTGGGGAGACAGTTCCAAGCATAAGGTGCAGCAAGAGTAGAGTAATTTGAGGGAGCAGGAGACCCTCAGCTGGATGGAAGTGGTGGAGCAAAGGTCAACGGAAGAATGTAAGAGGGGAGAAAAGACGGTAAGGGTTTTGAAGAGGCGGGAAGAAGCCTGCAATGGATCCAGGAGCAGAGATAAAGTCAATGTGCAGATTAGAAGAGACATCATGTGATCAGAACAAGAGGAGATTTATTTTGGTTACAGAAGGCAGAGAAAGGAACACAACTTGGAACAGACTGAACACAGAGGACAAAGGGGACAAAACAAAGCCAAGGCTACATGGCTGTTCAACAGGGCAGATGATAACACATAAACTGATAAAAGAGTATTTATGGGAAGGAGAGTTGGGAGAGAATACTAAGTTGGAGATGACATATGTTCAAGAAGAAACAATGGAGGCTAATGGAGTTACAGTTAAGGCACAGTACTTTCTATGCTATATGAAATGAAAATTAGTTGCCAACACCACAGGTGGCTCTTCCTCACTCCCTGAAAGATCTTGCAGTGCATACAGCTAGCAACAGCAGGAAAAGGAGGAGCCAGAAAGATTCAACTATGGAAAAGCCTTAAAACATGCAACCATATAAACCAAGATGCAAGCTCAGCAATTGTAAAATAAACAGTGCTCTGTATTACTCTATGAACCTTGTATCAGATTATTAAGAAGTGACTTAGTGCAGCTTGCAGCTAGGTTTTTTTTTAAAGCTTTTAAGTAAATCTGAATGGAACAATCTTCCAAGCAAGTATGTTTTGAGTAAGACTTACATACATCAAAAATATTTTGAAAGGGAAATCTTTCCCCCCCCTTGTTCTCTACTAAGCAGACACACTGGACATGGCCTCTCTCCACCTATTCCCAATTACCACAGGTAATTAGCACAGGTGTGAGGTTGCCTATATTGGCCAACTCCATTGTGATATAGAATAATGAATGTAGCAGTTCCACCTGCCAATAATGGGGATCAGATACCAGTCTAACACCTTCCATGCCCGTTGAGCAGATATTCAGCAGATGCCTTCTGTGCCAACTTTTAAATGCCTGCTGAAAACTTTTCTATTCCGCCAGGCCTATTCGGCAATTAAAAATATTGTATTTTTCCATCTATAAGTCGTCCCCATGTATAAGATGTCTCCTATTTTGGGGGACTCAGATTTAAGAAAATGGGGGGAGATGGCCCAGAGTATAAAACACCCCCTAATGTTTGACATTATTTTTTAGGGGGGGGGGAAACCTAGTCTTATACACGAAAAAATACGGTACATCTTTCCACAATGGTGTGTGCTAAATTGATATCTGTTTAACTTTTTTACGGTTTTATTGTATGGTTTTATGTGTTTAGTGTTGTAAAACATATTGAGATATATAGAATACAAATATTTATATAAATTATTTTCATCATGGAGGGAAAGACGTTTTTCATTATGTACAGAAAGCCATCAAAAGAAAATGGAATGGATGAGAGCCCTTAAACTTGCATCAAGAGGTCAGAGTCAGTTAAATAAGCCCAGTGCTCAATGCCATGTTCCAAACATTTGGCCACACCAATTACCGTATTTTCCCCTCTATAACATGCAGATTTTTTCTCCTAAAAAGGAAGGGGAAATGTCTGTGCGTGTTATTGAGTGAATGTGTGGTCCCTGGAGCCAAATGGCGCAAGTGGAGACAAAAAAAGCAGGCAAAAATCAAATTGCGCGTCTTGGAGAAGGGAAACCTGAAAAGAGGAAGCGGATGCTTTCCTGCATTCTGCCTCAGGGTCTTACTGCCCACCCAACTCTGTTTCCTTGCTGTGTTTGCTCAAACGGAACAAAGAGCAGGGAAAGCTCCTCCCCTCCAGGCAAGCAGAGGGGAAAGCAGAGTGTCGTCTCTGTGCTCCAGTGCTGCTGAAAACATGCAGGAGAGAGAGAGAGAGAGAGAGAGAGAGAGAGAGAGAGAGAGAGAGAGAGAGAGAGCACGAGCTGGCTGGCTTGGGTGGGTAGGTGAGGGAAAACTTTTGCCTTCCTTTCCTCCCTCCCGTTATACCCCTCTCCTGCATTCTTAGCCAGCTGCTTCTCTGCACACCCCTCTCGTGCTCCTTGTCCATTCTGTGTTTTTCCTTCCCTCCCCACTTAAAATGTGGTTAAAAAGCATGGATCCACATGGATCCTCAGGATCTTTGTATTGGGTCACCCCAAATTCACCATCAGAGCACATAGCATGTACATGGCTACAGCCTGCCCCCCAAAAATCACACACCCACTGTTGCCTGGGGCTGCAATGGTGCAAAAACGTGGTTACAAAGCATGGATCCACAGGGATTCTCAGGATTTTTGCATTGGGTCACCCCAAATTCACCATCAGATCACATGTCTGTGGCCACAGCATGAAGCACAAAAATGATACATCCACTGTTTCATTCAGAATGTTTTTTCCCTTGTTTTCCTCCTCTAAAAACGATGTGCGTGTTATGGTCAGGTGTGTGTTATAGAGCGAAAAATACGGTAGCTTCCAAGCAGAATTACTTCCTTCCATTCTATAGGGTAGGCATAGGCAAACTCGGCCCACCAGATGTTTTGGGACTACAACTCCCATCATCCCTAGCTAACAGGACCAGTGGTCAGGGATGATGGGAATTGTAGTCTCAAAACATCTGGAGGGCCGAGTTTGCCTATGCCTGCTATAGGGTCTTTCTCTAAAAACACACAATGTCCACCTCTAGGGAATAAAGGAAAGTCCTGTTTGTTTCTGACTATCTGATGGAAGCATCAAGGAACAATTATATGCCTTGTCTCACTTTTAGCATGAAGTAAAAGACCCAGTCTGTAAAAGGATTTGCAAGTGTAACTAAGAAAGGTTGATGAATGCAGCCTAAATCTAACACTAAGCCAAAATGGCACAGTTTGCTTTTTTGTTCTTTCATCTTTTAGGATTCAAAGGAGACGGAAGAAGGATTTCCTGTGTGGTTTTGCTCAGAATTTTCATATATTCACAGGTTCTCTTCAAAAAGGAGGTGTTCCGAGTATCATATAAATAATTCCTTTGTGGGGGTTTTAAACGCACACACTTGTAGCCGTAAAATCTCACTGATGCTCTAAAGCAGCCTGGGCTAAAACTCCCATCATCCCCAACTACGGCCCCTGCTGGTGGAGTGAATGACAGTTGTAGTCCAAAACATGTTGGGAAACACTACTCTGAGGAGAGTTTTTCTAGCAAGGGGAAATGTTAAACATGTTTAAATTAGACTCTATTAATGATAATAGGGGACACAGGTGGCGCTGTGGGTTAAAGCCTCAGCGCCTAGGACTTGCCGATTGAAAGGTCGGCGGTTCGAATCCCCGCGGCGGGGTGCGCTCCCGTTGTTCGGTCCCAGCGCCTGCCAACCTAGCAGTTCGAAAGCACCTCCGGGTGCAAGTAGATAAATAGGGACCGCTTTCTAGCGGGAAGGTAAACGGCGTTTCCGTGTGCAGCTCTGACTCGCCAGAGCAGCGATGTCACGCTGGCCACGTGACCCGGAAGTGTCTTCGGACAGCGCTGGCCCCTAGCCTCTTGAGTGAGATGGGCGCACAACCCCAGAGTCTGGCAAGACTGGCCCGTACGGGCAGGGGTACCTTTACCTTTACCTTTTTAATGATAATAGACTTAAGAGAAAGCAAGTGAGCTTAATCTCAGTTTACTCATTCTACAGCTTCTGCAGATTGAAGATTTCATTTATTTTACCTTTACCATGACAGGAATAAAAACCCCTGGTCAGTGAAAATCTGATCCCCTTAATCAGACTCTGAGGTGAATGAGTAAGGGAAGCAAGAATAGCTCTTAGGTATGTTTTTGCTTTCTAACACACAAATCATTTAACAGAAGCTTCTAGCTCTCATGAGTGCAGCAGAGGCCAAACTGATGAGTCACCAGACTGCCAAATTTTCAACCAACAATTTCAGAACTTGTCACATGAGTGAGGGGCTGAATCATGACTAATTCCAAATGGCAAGGCCACATTAATGGTTTGGAAGCATAGGAAGTCTTCTCTTTCCATTCAAGTCCTCTAAAGAAGCCAGGAACAAACTAGTTTCTAAGGATGAAATGCCATGTGGCACAGTCCAGCAAGCATGACTCATGTGAAGAAATTGCAGTTAGAGTTTTGAATACCAACGCCCATCAGTTTAGGCCTAAAATACATTCTCATATTCATATTCTCTCTCTCTCTCTCTCTCTCTCTCTCTCTCTCTCTCTCTCTCTCTCTCTCTCTATATATGAGAGAGCATGCACCAAGGTTTATCAAGGTTTTCCAAAAACTAACTGTCTCGAAGAAGGGAAGCTTTTTATTGGGCCAAAAGTACCTCACATTTAACCCAATTCACCCCCAAAGAAGCAAAAAAAATAAAAAAATAAAAGTGCATTTCTCAAAAGGGTTAACAAGAATAGTTGCAAAATACCAATTTCCCACAAACAATGGATCATATACACACAGAACTGACTTCCAGAATACAACAATGTTACAATTGTATTCAAGGCACGGCAGGGGGGTGGCACAGAAACACCTAGATTTCTTCATGCATAAACACAGTCTTAATGAATCGCCCTGGTGATTTCATGATCCAAATCTAATAGAAGCGTAGGTTTCACTTTTGAAAACGTACATTCAACAAGGAAGACGCCTACAGCTACATTTTGAAGGAGAGAAAGGAAATCAACTCAGGAAGTTACAGTTAGCCAACGGCACCGAAGAAAGCACCTGCCCTGTATGGCTAAAACAGCAATTTCATGAAGGACTGCTCTATGCAGGACACTTTGCGATATATACTGTATAGCGGATTTGCTATCGTCTTGCTCACAGCTAAGCTACCTCCATCTTAAAACCAGAGAGCGAAGCAGTGCGCTTCCGGTAACGTATGTTACTTAGAAGCTTCTCCACAAATACGAATGCGATGGAAAGCAAACAAGGAGGCCCAGCACAACCCCATATACCTCTTCTCAGAAGTAAGCCCCATTAAGTTCCATGGGAATTTATTCAATTAGTATGTGCAGAGCAGCAGCTTGCAGTTTGCAAGCGGCAGCTTGCTACCCTCAGAAGAGAAAGGGAGAACGGAAGCTAAAATGCACCATTGCTCTGCTAGAGTTGCCAGCGTCAGGCCAGGAAAGGTGTGCGCCCCCGCTCCATCTTTGCCGCGAAACGCGCCCGCCCTTACCCCACTATGGAGATCACGGTAGCCGCTACTACCAGGTAGTTGGTCTGGTAATAGAGCAAATTGCTGACCACCCTGTTGTTCCATTTGGAGATGTCTTTGAAATCCGGCAGGGCGAAGCGGTCGTGGCCCGGAACGAAGTCGTCCCAGGATCTCAGCGGAGCTACTTGCACGTCCATAATGCCTCTCCCATTCGGAATCCTGCAGCAGCTGCGGCGGCGGCGCGACGTCAGCAGGGCGGCCTTAAAGAAGGGCAACGCAGCAACCAGCTGACTGGAGTTGCATTTCTGGTTGCCTGCAAAGCAGGAAGGGGGGAAAAGGCAGCCGCGGGAGGGCGGATTTTATCCTTCACAAAAATCCCACTGTTTGCAAATTAAGATGCAACATTGGCAATGTATATAGTTCACACAATGGCTCCTTTAAAAAAGCTGAGGTCAGTAGCAGTCTCCTTGAACACCGTTGTAAGATCCTGCCAGATATCTATATATATATTGCAAGGTTGCTCAAAACAGCGCAGTGCTATGCATGTCTACTTGCAATTTTAATAAGAATTTGTGCCTCCACTTGCTTTTCTCTCTTCCCTTACATTTCCACCCGCATTTTGTTTTTTGGAGTGTAAGCTGCCTGAGGATAGGGCTAGTTTACTCATAGGCTTTGGTAAGCGGCTCTGAGAGCATTTTTGGCTAAGGGATGGGGTGTTAAATAAATTTATTTAGAACTGCACTTTCTACCTGCAATAATATACACACTTGTCTGAGAGTATGCCGCATTTAGAGCAGTATTTCTGAATAGGACTGCACTGCCACCAGTAAATTTTCCTCAAGGTCATGTACAAAATAACTGTTTTCTCTGGAAATGAGGTCCAGGGACATATGTTTTCTGATTTTAATCAACCTCTACAATTAAACTAGAGAAAGCAAAAAACACGCTCACATAATATGCTAAACACTAACGAAACTCTTATTAGGAAATCAATGATCTAGTTGTTGCAACGTGACAACTAAGCCCATTGCACAATTAGGGGGACGGACGATTCAACATCCTGGAGTACTTAAATATTTTCACGTTGCATTATTGCATTGAACATGTCCTGCTCATCATGCTTATGCAAATACCGGGTGCCCTCCAACAAACCATGAATTTAATTAGGAACTTGGTCCATCTAGCTCACCACTACCTGCACCAGAGATGGAGAAGACGACTCCATTGAAGGGATCGCCGTCTGTAGAGAATGCAAAATGGAATAATCGGGAGGGCACTAAGATGTCACGCAGTGTGACAGAAAAAGGTACCAAATTAAGAAAGCTTTTGGTTGCAAAGGGAGGGCTCAGGAGGCAGAGGCGGCCACCAATCTGGAAGGCTTTCAAAGAGGATGAGGCAGATTCATGGAGGAGAGAGCTGTCAGATACCACGACCAAGTCGTGGAGGAAGGGGCTATCCGTGGCTACTTAGCCACCATCATAAAGGATATTTATGGTGTTTTATTTTATGAACCGCCCTGAGATCTGTGGCTGGAGGGCGGTATAAAATGAGCATGTACGTAAGGAATTAAATAAAAACTATAGTTTCTCCTCCGCACCTGGGACGCAGCAGACCAGCTGCTGGAAAACCGCATGGTTGTATGGAGGGGTAGCAAAGAATGCTGCCCTCCCAAAGACAGCTTATTCTATATATCACTTTTATTTGCTCCCCTCCCCACAGGGAGCTCGAGGCGGCGTGCATGGTTCTCCTGCCCGTTTCATCCTCACAACCACCCTGTGAGACCGCTTAGGCCGAGGGCAGGCGACAGGCCCAAGGTCACACCCGGTGGGCTGCATGGCCGAGTAGGGGAATTCGAACCCACAACCTAGTCCCGGCACTCGCTCAACCCACGGCGAAACAGGAGGCCGGACTGGGCGGTGAATTTGGCGTCTGCGTTCGCGCGTGCGCGTGTTTTAAAAGCGACCGGCTCTAACGGAAACCGGAAGCCTCTGTGCCTCCTCCTCTCCTCCTCCCCTCAGGGGAAGCTCGAATCGCCTCCGTCAGCGAGGACGAGTGGGAGCCCGGCTCGGAACTTCCGGCCGCGGTGCATTGTGGGCGAGCCGTTGGAGGGAGAGGACAGGAGGAGAGAGGCTCAGCTATGGCGGATGTTGAGGAGCCGTAAGTACCTGCCTCCTCCCCACCCCCACGCGCTTGGCTATCTTCGCCGCCGCCGCTTCTTCCAGGGAGGGGGCTGGCGGGGAGCTGCGCCCCCTCAGCCTCTGCCCTGTCCCCCTCCCCCCCGCGCCCAAGTCGTGGCGGGAGCGCGCGAGCCCCGAGCCTGACCCGGTCGGCGACTGACCCTTCTTTTATTCTCTCTCTCTTTTATAGGGAGAAGAAAAGAAGGAGGCTAGAGGAGCGGCGGCTAGCGGGAGAGAGGCAGAGAGAGATGGGGTCAGTGCTGGGTTTAGGGGGCCGCACAGGTGGGCGAGGGGGCCACTGAATTGGGAATGTGTGGCAGGCTCCCCCCCCCCCCCATATATGAGAAAAACAAGTATGTGTGAATTATCAAAAGCACCTGCAGCCTGGCTCTCTAGGCGCCTAGGTTCTTCCCTCAGGTGCTAATCTTCTGCCTCAAACCAGGGGTAGCCAGTGTGGGGCTGGCCAGATGTTGCTGGGCTACAGCTCTCATTATGACTGGCCATGCTGGCTGATGCTGATGGAAGCTGATCAGCATCACACCCACTTGAGGCTGCTCATGTGGCTTCATGTTGCTCTGCATGAATAGTAGCATTGCGACTGTCTCTGCTTGCAGAAACCTAGCCTTTTCCCTGCTAGTTTTCCACATGCGGGACAGGTTTTGGTGTGTGCGCAGAGCAAGTGTTCAGTCAAGTGAGCCCACATCTGAGCAGTGAAATGAGGGCTATGCAGACTCAGCAGGTGTGGTGGAATCATATCTCTTGCGAAGACCAACTGGTCCATAATTGGAACTTGCACTAAGATGCATTTCAGTGTGGCAGATCCTTAAAGGGTCGCTGCAAGTCTTAACAGGGATTAGGATCTCTTCAAAGATCAAAGATATCATGGGTAATGCACATTTTGATGGGAAGTGCACAAGCCGCTTGGGTAATAATGTATTGCAAATTGCTAAACTGCTTACAGTGTATTGCATGAGTGAATGTTAATGGGAAATCCTTTGTAAAAATCAAGAGTTGTGCATATAAAAAGGCAAGCAAAACTAAAATATGACAGTAAGGAACGTGACTAGGAAATGATTCCATACAGTTGTTTGAAATGTAAAATTTGTAAGTTTGTAACCAGAGTTGCATAAATGAATTACTCTACCCAGTTTTGGGGGATTTCCCCCTTCCCAACAGAGCCCCAGATGACACAGCCCACAAGATTTTGTACTACCTGGTCTTTTGGTGACCTTTCTGGGAGAACAGAAGGGAAAGATCAGTTGTGCTAGAATGCCTTCTCTTAAGGCATGGGATGTAACCCATAACCAATGTGGTGTCCTCTGGATTTTTTGGACGACTTCCTCAGTATCTGGAGGACATCAGGTTGGCTGCTATAGGATATAATTTAATTCAGGCTTCCTCAACTTCAGCCCTCCAGATGTTTTTGGCTTACAACTCCCATGATCCCTAGCTAGCAGGACCAGTGGTCAGGCATGATGGGAATTGTAGTCTTAAAAGTTGAGGGTAAGGCTCATTGAGCTCAGTGGACTTTAATTGCAAGAAGAAAGGTGTAGGAATGGGATGCAACTATGGTTGCACTACTTAGAAACACTAGCTATACAAAACTATAAACAGTATTGTAAACTGCAGTTTTGCACAATTGGCAGTTTTGTTATCTTGCTGAGATGTGACTTCAGACTACAGAGTAATGTTTTATTTATTTTATTACACTCTGCCCTTAAACTGGTTTTCAGAACAGGTTATAGGAAATTAAAATTGCAGTAAAGCTAAATGTGCAATCCAGCCTCCCTTTTGCACCTGACAGACAGGAAGGATTGGATTTCCTCTGCCTGGCCCTACTGCTTCTGTCCACTGAAACAGCAGGCGAGTAGAAGTTCTACAGGCAGCCAGTAGTAACAAGTAGAAAGCCCTGAAACAGCAAGGAGAAGGGACCAAGCTGGTCTGAGATCTGTTTGATACTGAGCCAACCCCACTGCTGTCACATAATGGCATCTCTGCCCCCACTCCAGGATGGTGTGCATGGACAGGCCTGCTGATGTGGCAATAACTCCACTTCTCTGTTAAGCCCTACTGGGTAACAGCCATAGTTTGGATAGTGAAAAACACTAAAACATCCCAAGATCAGTATACACACAAAATTCATATCTTGCAGTGCACATCCAAACATTTAAATGGTTGAATTTTGGTATTTTAAGGAGACTCAGGGATCTGTATAATGTGAAAGTAAAATTGGACATAGAATAGAAATTGAAACTGGATGTTATGTTGTGTCAGGCAAAATTCAAACATTTGCTAGCCAATTCACTGTTAACATGTAGTACTGTAAGTCACTTGCATGTCACTTTCCCTTTCAATTTGTTAAAAAGTGAGTTTTGTGTTTAAAATGTAGATAATTGCTTGTAACAAGCTACAGGGTTCCCAGAAATGAATTGCCAATGGATGTGTATCAGTTACTCATGTTGTTTCCTCTTTTATTGTCAGAAGTACACTAGTCTTCCACATCAAAACATCCCATCAAAACATCAATTTAGTGAAACGCTTGATTTTCTTTTTGTATTCTTATCCCTTAATCCAGGGGTGAGAATCCTGGGGCCCTGCACATGATACTGGACTCCCAACACTCCTCAACCACAACATTGGTCAGGAATGATGGGAGGCATAGTTCAGGAACTTATGGAAGGCCATAGGTTAGCCACCCTTGCATTACATCTACTGCATAATCAGTAGATTGAGGCAGAAACAGCTGTCCGGTGTTAATCGTTGTTCTTTAAGAATACTAATAACACCTTATTTTTAAAAACTCTGCTTGGCATACTGGTTTTCCAAGTAAAAGAAATCTGAATATTCAGTTTGTGCATGCATATATATATTCATAACTAATCACATATAGCAATTTAATTTTAAGAGTACATATCTGTTTATTGTAAATAGATGTATTATTAATGGGTTGGATCGAAATCTAGGCATGCTTGGAATAGACTCACTGGAAATAATGGGGCTTAAAATATGACCAATTTAAGTCTCATTGTTTTCAGTGAGTCCTCTCTATGCATGACTTAGACACTAGACCCACTGTCTAGTAGCCAGCAGAGTCCTAAAATATTTCATTTATTTGCTCTGAAGAAGATAAAATTGGTAGCACCTTGTCATATGTATAATCATACAAAAGGAAAGTCTTAAGTTTGTAGAGATTGTGTGCGTGTGTGTGTTTATCCATTGGTTTTTTGCAGCTGAATTTCTATGTTCTGTGCAGAATGGCTGTTGATGGTGGGTGTGGGGACAATGGAGACTGGGAAGGTCGCTGGAACCATGTAAAGAAGTTCCTCGAGCGATCTGGACCTTTCACACACCCTGATTTCGAGCCAGGCACTCAAGTGAGAAACAGTTATTTTAAATACAAATGTTTGTAGTATTGTGTTGCTGTTGTGAACTGTTCTTTTGTTTGCACTTCATTAATTGAAAATGAACAAGACTGCAAACTTTTGCAATTAACCAACTAATTTTCTGCATGACTGATGTGGTCTTGCATAAATTATAGTTTGGATGCTAAAAGTCATGTAGGGCACTTGAAGCTTTGATGTGTACAATAAGAAATTTGGCTGTAGTGGACATCATTCAGTATTGCACATGCAAACTTTCCTTCCTATCCTCCCTTGTGCAGCTCCATGCACCCCTACATCTGCTCTAACGGTTCCCCAGACATCTGGAGCTAATTTTGGACATGTGCAAGGGGCTGCAGGAGGGAGGAGAAGGGAAAGTCCTGTCCTGCAACAGAAGTCCATTTGATGGACAGACACCACTGGATTTCAACATGGGAACTATTTGAAGTAAAATTTGGTGAGATAATGATGAATTACCTATTTGTTTTGGGTTTGCCATATATACTTGTTTTAGATTAATGTCATATTTCCTAATTTTATAGCTGAGTTTTAAAATATATGCAGAACACACCTGATGCAGGGGTAATGCCGCCCTAGTTCACCGGATGGAAAGCAGCTATGGGGCTGTGCACTTAACCCCCCAACCTTGCATGCTATTTCTCCCTACTTGTCTCTACCCAGGCATCATTCTTTGCACCTGACCTTTTTAGTTCTGGCTAAAAGTAATCAGGGAAATACTCCTGTATTCTTCTTGCAGTCCTGTGTATGTTTATGTGGGAGTGAGACCCATAGAATTCCATGCGATCTCCAGTGGGATAGACATAGGTTAACATGTGCACATTGATTAGATGTTGTCTCTGCAGGTGGCAGCAGGCCAGCTGCAGGCAGTGTGTTTCCATAGTCAGATTACGATTGCATAAAGACTTTCAACTGGCAGAAATATATATCTGTATAAACCGTGTAGTTCAGTGCTGTGCCATTGCAATCTCTGTTCCTGTATACACTTTGATTTGATTTAAAACAAACAACACATATCTTAACAAGCTTGAAATAACTTAAGTAGCAATGCTGGTTTATCTGTACTAATCAAATTTAACTTGAATGGCAAAAGGCAAATTCTGATTTACAATGAACTGTATTTTCACAATTTTGAAATATTTTACTGCATTATAATAAGTTCTGTGATAATATTGGTTATTCTGTTTTCAACAACTGTTTGTCTGTCTTGGTTCTTTGCAGCCCCTTGACTTTCTCTTAAACACGTGTAAAGTTCTAGTTATTGGAGCAGGAGGATTAGGATGTGAACTCCTCAAAAATCTGGTAACAATTTCATTTTTATTTATTGATAGCTTGTGCTGTTCACTGAGAGAATAATCATGTTGCCCAGCTTTTTGCTCTACACGCTGAGAAGTCAAAGGGTTATGTGATTAGTTCGATCCCTTATCCTCATATAAAACATGTTTAACAATCTACTTTAGTAGCTAGATTGTAGCAAGTTTGCATGCACAAACTAAAGTACAAAGTCACACAGAATCAAATACATGCTCAACACACAGTCAATTCAGTAATCTGCGTAAACTTATGAAAAATGAATAATCATCTCAGAGGTACTTCCAATATATTTGGAATACTGTCCTGTTTACTTTTGCAAAGTTTTCTTTAGTTTTGCTGTAAGTTGAGTCTGATGAAGAATAAATCCTGTCCAAAAACAAAGCCAACAAATTATTCTTACTAACAAGACAGCAGGCAATAATGAGGATTTTTAAAAACCTGATTTGCCTCACCAAGGCAGATAATAGATTCATTCCTGAATCTGGAACATCTCCATTAGTTTATGAGCACAATTATGTAGACTGTGCTTCAGCTGTTGTAATAGTAAGAGACAACTCCCAAAATGTACCCATAAACATGTAGGGTGACAGCCAAGAGTAGTGTTCCACTTGTGCAGCAGACGTTTGATTTTTTAAGTGGAATTTACCCTTCCTATGGATACCCTTCAAAGCATATAGGAGCTACAGGGAATTGATGAGGATGGATGTCACCCATAAGCTTTAACCATAGGGAGAGCTTTGAATACATTACTGCTATATCTTGTCAACTGCAGATATTTGGACTTAGATGCAGGATGAAAAGACTGGGAAGAAATGGGGGACAAGTGGAAACCATAGTAACTTTACAGAGTTTGCTTTTAGAAGCTATATCTGTTAAGCACAACTGGCTTAACCAATGGTATTAAATTCCATTCTCTTTGATAATTTTTCTCTATCATGTGTCCCACTTTGCCTGTCTTCTGAATTAACTTGGACAGTTTCTAAAATTCATTTTGGGATTGGAACATGCTCCCTTTGATGCAGTTTTCAGCTGATATACCCCCACACTCCTTAAAGGTTACTGATAAATATATGCGCATTGGTTAAAATACTGCACAAAAATGGAATCTTTCACAAAAGAACCAGTTAAATTAAGCAATCTTATTTTTTCTCACTCCGATATGATTACTGCACAGATGTACTGTGTACATTTGGTAACTTTTAAAGGAAAAGTAAAGATGCTGGCTCTTAATTGGTAATCTGCTTAAGAAGAAGAAAGTTTGGAACTCTTTGAAGAAAGCAGTTATATCCTACAAATAAAATTGACAAATTTGCAATTACCACATCCAGAGTCAGGTTAGAAGAGGAAGAATTTCATAAGCATCTCTAATTGTCACATTTGCAAACAAGATATGTGACTACTGATTTCCCCCCCAGTAATTCGTTTAAAATGACTTGTACTAGTCAGTTTGTACGAAGAATTTTCTTAGGGGGTTTTCTATAAAGAATATCTCATGGATATGCAATGGTGGCTGTTGGGCCTGTGCTGCATAAGGTTTACCTTCTGTGGCATATATATAATCCAATTTGTATGTTGTGTGTGTGTGTGTGTGCGCGCGCGCACACACACACACCACTGCCCTAAGTGTGGACAATCTTAATGATAGATTTGCAGCCCCTTCAAGTACTTCCATTTTTCAGAAGCAGTAAATATGTCCAAACATTTCTAATAATGAAAAGATGTTGTTTTTATTGTAACCCTGATCTCTTTATGTCTTCAGGCGTTGTCTGGTTTTAGGCAGATTCATGTCATTGACATGGACACCATTGATGTATCTAACTTGAACAGGCAATTTTTGTTTCGGTAAGTCATACATTTCCTATTGAGAATAAACTGCAAACTCTGGCTCTCATTTTCAAGAAAGTTTCATTTATTTCAGTAAGATTTCCTTTAAAACAGAATTCAGGGAGTTGAATATTTTTTCAATAAACATGTATGCTGTGGCATTCCTAATGGTAAATTAGCATTTCACTCTTACCCCACTAACTTTCCAAATAAAGTCTGCTTGCTCTAGTTCTAACTTACTACTGCTGTCACTTGCCTGCTTCTCTCCCTGCCTCTTTCCCCTGACTTACCACTATAGCATGTTTTTCCTTCAAAAGGAAAAAACAACACACACATTTCAGCCTTGTGGTGATTTCAAATATGGGAGACAGCAAGAGAAACACTGTGGGGCTGTCTGTCAGGACTAGTCTCCCATCTGTCAAATAGTTGTATCTGAGATGGAGCTTGTGAAAAACCCCCCACTGCTGATTATATGGCATTTTTACAAATAAGAATCCACGATCTCAAGTGCCCCTTTCTGCATACCACATTCACATATGTGTGCTTTATTATTATTTTTTCATACTGGTTACTTGTTCTGCATCAGAAGCCACTTCTGAATTTTCCATACCAGTGGATGGAGATACCTTTGAAAAATGGGAACTGAGATCCTTGACTTACTGTGTAGTCCTCTGAATCATGCCTTTCCTGCTTTAAACTAGCATTGCAACAGAGGTTGTAGTTAACCTCCCATGATTCTGTGTAAGGCAAAATGGATAATCCTAACAGATTCAGTTTCCTAACAAATATTGTTTTTTGCAGACCTAAAGATGTTGGACGGCCAAAAGCAGAAGTTGCTGCTGAATTTCTAAACAGCCGAATTCCCAATTGCGCTGTTGTACCGTATCCTTTTATGAAGAAAAGGATTCAATTTATTCTCATCTCCACGGTCACCTGCATCCCCCCCCTTTTCCTTTTTGGTGTGGCTTGCTTTAGTCCATAGATTAATCATTGAATAAAATAGCCTAATGGGTTTCTTCAGAAACATCAAAAGCATCAAATGTTTCCAGAGTTGGATAGCAGTCCCCTTGCCTTACTTTACCATCAAAACCATTTTGCAGCGTTAGTTGAAGTTCAATGATTTCCTGCCCCTGCCACCCAACCTTCAACATGAATATGCATTGTGTGTTCTTTAAACTGGTTTTTGTAGACATGCTATCCTTCTGAGTGCTTGTGTGGATTGTGTTTTTATTTACCGTATATATTAGCTGGCATTTTCAATTTCTGCCTGATAGACGATCAGACAATTAAAAACATAGTGGATATTGATTATCATTTCAGTGATGATGTATAATAATGCTGTGTTTGAAATCTGAGTTTATGTACAAAGTTGACAGTGAAACCTAAGACTACAAGTATCTTAGCAGTAAATCTTTCTAAAATGCCCTCTGAGGGTTTGGTGATACCAAAAGCCTGTTTTGCCTGTTCACAGATGTTAGCACATTGGAACCCCTTGAACTGGCCATGTTTCTAATGCAGTGCATAAAACTTACTGCATTTTAAATTTAAATGCAGTTCCTACATTAGCTTGAAAATGGATCCGTTATGCTTATTCATCCACATCACCTACACTTGTGTGTACACAGATGCTAAGAGAGATGTACCAGTTATGGGTTTTCCCCTGATTTTAGGCTTCATCTGTCCCAGCTTGGATGCAGTAATATCATCTTAAGTCTACAGAGAATTTAGAGCCATTGTGGGATGGGGAAAAGTTGCCTGCTGGGTCAGATCAAAAAAGCCTATTTAGTTCAGTGTCCTCTTTCCCACAGTGATCAATGAGATGGCTATGGAAAAGGTACAAGTGTGGCATCAGTTCTCCTCCAGTGGTGTTGGAACAATCAGTAAACAGACAGGCTCATTCCAAAAAAAGGTGTCATTAGTCTAATTTTTAAACAACTCTTCAAGCTATTCTTAAAGAGACAATTTTGAGGAAGTTAGGAGCCATAGTAAGGCATTTTGTGTTGGACAGTGGCGTGCATACCAAATTAGGCAAGGGCATTTGTGTTTTGGCCAAGTAACTGCCACAAGAGAATTCCTTTACTGTATATCTTTTCAGACATTACAAAAAAATTCAAGATCTAGACGACACTTTCTATAGACGTAAGTAACTAAGTGTGCTATTGTGAAAATAATGACTTGTGGGTACCCCCCAATCAGTTAAAGAACATTATTATTCTTTCCTTTAAAGGAAGGAGAAAATGCAACAAACAGAAAGCTCACCTAGCAAACTGTCTTTGTGTAGAAACAATAGAAAAATATGCTAACAATACTGAAAAGCGAGGGAAGTATCAAGTGTGCATAACAATATTTATGTTTTCTTTCAGAATTTCATATAATTGTATGTGGCTTGGATTCAATAATTGCAAGAAGATGGATAAATGGCATGCTGGTAAATACCTAGGAAGTAAAGTTACTCAGTTGTTGCAAAATATAGGCACTATTAAGTCATGTACTGCTGAAACCCTCCCTGAATGTGGGACTTGTTTTGAGGCTAGAGGGAGGATTGTCACCAATAGTGTCTGTGAAAATTGATTTTGCTTTTGCGTTATGTGCATTTGCAATATGTTGCTCTTCAACTTCATATTGGATGTGGTAAACAAAAGGGAGAACACTTGAAATGCAAAGCATGGCTCTCTGCAGCTGTAGCCTTTTAAGAAAGCCCTGCTGCTTATGAAGGTCTCGTATTTCAGTTGTGACAGAAAGTTTCATGGCTATCTGTGCCCTCAGGCTCCTGAAATATGCCCATAAATGAGTTGCGCAGAAATAATTTTGAGCTGATTTTGGAAGTTGAGGTACTTTAATGAGGACTGCCACCACATTCCGCAGAACAAAAAAAATGCAGGACAGTTAATGCAGCAGTTATTTCAGGCAACTCAAGTTCAGCAAGTCCTGTTAAATAATACCCTAAGGACTGTTCAGTTTGGATATTATGAAGGGTGAGCGTTGAGGAAATGGACTTAATGCTCTTCTTTGCTCTCCTTAGATTTCACTTTTAAACCATGAAAATGGGGTGTTGGATCCAAGTTCCATTATACCTTTGATTGATGGAGGAACTGAAGGCTTTAAAGGAAATGCTCGCGTGATTATTCCTGGCATGACAGCTTGTATTGAATGTACACTTGAACTTTATCCACCACAGGTAACTAAATAAAACAAATACTTTATAGCCAGGCATGCCACTTCAACATTCATGTTGAAACACCTTATCCATTCTCTCTAGGTAAATTTTCCTATGTGTACAATTGCTTCAATGCCTCGGCTACCAGAACATTGCATTGAATATGTCAGGATACTGCAGTGGCCCAAGGAACAACCTTTTGGAGGTAATCAATAAACTACCGTTGAACCTTTGTCAAAACGGAAAGCTGAATAACATAATAATCCTATCATATTTTATTTCACTTGTTTTGTGCAATTTGACTTAGGAGTCATGATTGAGTTCCTCTTACTTCTGGCTATTATTTTTTATGATTCTCTTATTTATATTTCTTTTTTTAGAAATCACATTTTCATAATAAACCTATCCCTTTGCAAATTTCATAGTAGTCACGTCTCTCTTTTTGAGACTCCACCCAAGCAAGTTATTATTTTAAAAAATGGTATACAGTCATACCTCATGTTACGTTTGCTTCATGTTATGTTCTTTTAGGTTACGTCCTGCGGCAACCTGGAAGTACCGGAAAGGGTTACTTCTGGGTTTCGCCACTCGCACATGTGCAGAAGTGCTAAATTGCACTTTGTGCATGTGCACAAAGCACCAAATCGTGCCGCGCACCTGCGCAGATACGGCGCTTCAGGCTGCGCTCTTTTCATGTTGCAAACGGGCCTCCGGAATGGATCCCGTTCACAACCCAAGGTACTACTGTAATTTGCAGTTATGAAGAACCATTTCATGCTTAAGTTGTAAAAATCATACTTTTTTTCCCTTTTTTTGCAGAAGGTGTTGCTTTGGATGGAGATGATCCTGAGCACATACAGTGGATTTTTGAAAAGTCTTTAGAAAGGGCAGCACAGTTTAATATTAAAGGTCTTTCCTACAGGCTCACACAAGGTAAGATACAGCAGAAGCCATCTGTTCAGTGGGTCCTTTTTGGTCTTTGGGAAACCATAATGATAAGCAATACATGTCTAGCTATAGTTTGTCCTATTCTATGTTGGTTGAGGTAGTGACCATACTACAACAAAATACTGTAGATACTTTCCTTGAATTATGTTTCCAACTGTTAAAAGTAGAAATAACATAAAAGTTTGTGATGCTGCTTCTCTCAATGCAGGGGTTGTAAAGCGGATCATTCCAGCCGTAGCTTCTACAAATGCTGTCATCGCAGGTACAGTAATGCAATTTTTAAAAAATTGTTTCCAATTACATCTGTAAGAATAGTATTGGAGATCTAAGCTGAAAACCATTTCTTCCTGTTCTACTTACGTATTTAGGCTGAATGTAACAAACTAGCTTAAATATACAAGGGGGGGGGGGGACTTGACAGAGCAATCCTATGGATATCTTCCCAGTAGTAAGTCTAATTAAGGACAGTTATACTGTCTCCCTTGTAAATATATATAAGATTGCAGCCTATGAGAAAAGCCCTTGGCAAAATTATTAGTAAATCACATTGAAATAACCAATATATTTACCTCAAATAAACTTTAAATTAAACTGCTAGAAGGAAATTTGGCACACCTGTCTAGCAATATTTCTAAGGTTCTGAATCTTTAGGAAGGCACCTTGAGGTGGGAGTTATAGGTAAGTCAGAATTTGGCAATAAAGGGTTTAATATTCTGACTGCATTTAATTCCATGTAGTAATTCTAGATTTGCTTCAGATAATTACATTTCACCATATACTTTACCTTCTAGAAAACTTTGAACACAAAACCTGCTGATTCTTTTCCTTGTTCCATAAGTAAAATGTTTGATCCGTACTTTCCTCTAATTTTCAATTAATCTTAGTTGTTTATCTCTTTCTTTTTCTAGCTGTATGTGCCACTGAAGTCTTTAAATTAGCCACAAGGTAATGTGTTTCTGAATTAAAACATTTTTAGGACACTTGTTGCTTATGAATGTTAACAGATTTTTCATTACAGTGCATACATGCCTCTGAACAACTATTTGGTATTCAATGATGTAGATGGACTGTACACATACACATTTGAAGCCGAAAAGAAGGTTGGTATTGCCACATAATTTTTTCTTAGCTGTTCGTTATTGAGTGCTTGGGTCATAATGGAACTTCTCTCGCCGAAAATATAAAACTAAAACTTTGTAAACTAAGCAACTATCTGACGCTCCCATGCTCACTCAAGTTGCTCGTGGTAGATATAACTTTGTTCATGGTGTTCAGGTTTCACATACCTTAGGAAGCATTTTCTCCTTATGAAACTCCTGGCTATTATAGTACATGGGAGAGACCCTGCTCCATGCATATGCTTAGAAAATAAAATCTGGACTTCCTTGATAATAGGATTTCTTCAACTGTAGAGCACAGTCCTTGAAAGAGGCCCACCAGACCCTTGTTTTAAGGACATATAAATTTTTAAAAAGCATTTATGAGTTTACCTGAAAAAAGGAGAGACTTCAGCAAGTGTTTGTCTTTATGAAATCAACACGCAAGGGAGGAGACTAGGTACAAGTGCACTAGTTCCATCACTGTCTCTGCAAGTTGGAAGACTAGAGTTTCCACAAATCTGTGCCGTAGAACAGGCTCCCACTGCAGACATTTTCATTCAATTTCATAGAAAATAGTGGAGACGATAATGTGTGGACTGGGGAAGAGCTACATTTTCCATCCTCATGCTTGCCCCTCACTTCTTGATTTTATGCAGACGACCACCTGAGGATGAATTTTCAGTGGGAAATTGGATTTGTGTGTGAGACGCTAAATGTATTTTTTGTATGTTATTTATTATTTGTATTCCTTGAAGGAAAAAAAAGAGGATGAATATTTTTGTAATAAATAAAGCTAGTTTATTTTGTCATTTGAACACCCCTCTCCTCCCATTTGCCTCTTCCCTGCTATTGGAAGACAAGTACTTGAGTAGAATCATTCTATTGCTCACACCTCACCTGTCAAACAATCACTATTAATATATTAATATATTTTTTGGTCCGAATCTGATGCACTAGCATTGATTCTTGATTTATTCCACGTATACTATTAGGTTTTTAAAAAATTTATTTAGGATGTCAGTTCTTTCTTTTAAGGAAAACTTATATTTGAATGAACTCTGAGGGCAACCCCCCTTTTTTGAAAGGGAGACTTGAATTCAGGGATAAGCCACTATTATTTTTTTTACTACAGAAGGAATGTTCAAATCGTTGAACTACTAGGCATTTCATATTTGATGACATAACTCAGTAATACTACAGAAATGTCTTAAATGTTCATATTCATCTTTTAAAAAACTGCACTAAGCACTGCAGGCTAGTACCTACCAACTTCAATGAAAGTGTATATTTTTTCATTTGCAAATAACTCCTTGTATACTTTAGATGAGATTTTGATAACTTAAATTAAATGACAGTGATTAATTTACATTTTAAATCATATTGACTATTTCATTTACTGCTTTGTAGGAGAACTGTCTGGCTTGCAGTCAGCTCCCTCAAAACATAGAATTTTCTCCGTCAGCTAAACTTCAAGAAGTCTTGGATTATTTAACAAATAGTGCTTCATTGTAAGTATTAAATTAATATGGTATGATCTATGGGTAGTATTCAACATTAGTCCTACTCAGAGCAGACCCTTTGGCATTAATGGGCATGACTAACTTAGGCTCATTAATTTCATGGTGTCTACTCCGAGTTGGACTTTGATTAATACAACCCTATATCTTGCTGAAAACACATTCCTAGCAGATTAAGGATGGTGATACATGTTTCTAAAAAAATATTACTGTTTGTTTCTTTTGCACAGGCAAATGAAATCTCCTGCAATAACAGCCACCATGTATGGAAAAAATAAAACCCTTTATATACAGGTGACTAATACATACTTATAATTTATTTATTTGTGTGTGTGTGTGTGTGTTGTGTATTCATTTAAGCAAAAAATAACACTGTTTATGTCCCTTTTTCCCAGTCAGTAGCTTCTATTGAAGAACGAACAAGGCCGAATCTTTCAAAGACTTTAAAAGGTATTATAAACCTTGAAATATTGCTTAGGGGATATAAAGCTTAATGAAGCAAATTGACTTTGTACAATGTCAGGTGTATCTGTATGTTGATACAGTATATAGGAGGTGGGTGGAAACTTGAGTTAATAGTTCCCCAAAAGTTTCTTCCATGCATAGTTAAGTTTCAAGGGGCAAAAGCAAAGACCTTGAGATGTGCAACTCTTAAAATCTGTGCATAAAGGTCTGATTCCTGCCTCCTGACACTAGTTTTCATGAAAATAAGAAACATAAAGCTTATTCTTTCTTTCAATGTTAGCTGATTGTTCTTTTGAGTAAAGCTGTAATATAACTGCCATTCGAACCATAAGAACCACTGGAAATAAAAACACTGCTCAGAGTCCAAAATGCTGTTGGGTGTGCAGAATAATTTGTTAATTTCTTTGGACACTGGTCCAAATTAATAGCTGTAATGTTTTCACATCAATACCTGGACAATTGTTTTCCTAAAAGCAAAATAATAATTTTTGCTGTTTTGTCTCATAACAGAAAATGTTTTATTTCCTAATGTTCTGAGTCAATTGTCAGTAGCACATTTTCCATACATGCAGAGAAGTGACTGAAATGCTGTGCTTATAACTTTTTCTTGATACAGAGCTTGGACTTGTTGATGGCCAAGAACTTGCAGTTGCAGATGTCACTACACCACAGACTGTGCTCTTCAAACTTCATTTTACTACTTGATATAAATGCAAGTGTTGTAAACATGCACTGAAAAAAATCTTGCACACCTTGTAGAACTACCATTGTGCACTAAGAGGAGGGAAGATGAAACAGCCAGACCTTATCCCTGTTAATACAAGCATTGATGGAAGTTAGTTTATCCAGGATAAATTGCTCTTATTTTAGAACTGTCTTTGCAAACCAATATTTGGTTGATGTTATCTGTATAAAAGCTCGCTCATGTACAGAAATCTGATGTGTATAGCAAGCAATAACTTTTTCAATTTGTAATCACTCTGAAAAATGTCAGTGCCCCTTTGTGCATGTGGAAATGTCATGATGGTCAATGCAATAGTTCTTGAAGCACCTATGAAGTCTCTGAATGTACATAAGTAACAAAGATTTTAAATTACATTTTAGTATCTATGTAACAGTTCTTAGACTGAGGCATTGGGCTGGCTAAATCAAAATTTAGAATGAGCATGGGTGAGCCTCAGGTTTGTGCTCCTGTTTCTTCTTTAGTTCAGCTCCAAGGAAGAGTTCAAAAGCTTTTGTTTGTTTTAGATGAATCGCAATTTACTGTGCTCTCCAAAACCTGGAAAAATTGCATTTATCCGAAATATGGTTAGTGGAAGTCCATAGTGGAAAGCCATAGTTTATGAAGCTGACATATTTTCATTTACCATAGCTACAATTAATAACTTTTTTGGATTCAGATGTACAAAACTAATCTAAAACAAAAGCAGAAAGCTCTGATCACTTAGACACCCCAGAGAAGAGAGAGAACACAAGCTTGAGGTTTGCTGTGCTTTGTATTCTATTGCTAAGCCATGGTTTTGCATTCTTGTGAAGTGGACTTACCAGACAGGGGGAAATATATATACAGCCCAATTCTTTATTTAATATGTCTTTAAGAAACTGTCGGATATTAAGGATTGCCAAAAGTTAACGTATTTTTTTTTTCAAAATACGGAAATATTGTTCTTAAATCACCACCTGTTGATAGAAATTAAATACTTCATTTGTAAATTTGCAAGTATTAGCGGCTACTATGCATGGTGTTGCCCACTAATATTCAGGGTTGATGTTAGGATATTTATTAATAAAAAATTATATAAACATACATGTTTGTGAGACATAAAGTATTTGTTGTAAGCACAACTACAAAAAGTGTCAATTTTTTAAAAAACTACCAAAGTCCTCCCTAAATATAATAAGATGAAAAAATATTTTTTAATAATTCCAGTGGCATGCTGAAAATCAACCAAATACAAGCTTTCAAGGTATGAGCTTGTGTGTGTGTGTATTTAGACTCCCTAAATATAGTCAAGGATTTAGCAAATAGATATTACATGCATTCAGGTTTACCTAGGCCTAAGCTCCAAGGGACGCGGGTGGCGCTGTGGGTTAAACCACAGAGCCTAGGGCTTGCTGATCAGAAGGTTGGCAGTTCGAATCCCCGCGACGGGGTGAGCTCCCATTTCTCGGTCCCTGCTCCTGCCAACCTAGCAGTTCGAAAGCACATCAAAGTGCAAGTACATAAATAGGTACTGCTTCAGCTGGAAGGCTGCTCTGGTTCGCCAGTCATGCTTAGTCATTCTGGCCATGTGATCCGGAAGCTGTACGCCAGCTCCCTTGGCCAATAAAGCGAGATGAGCGTCGCAACCCCAGAGTCGGCCACAACTGGACCTAATGGTCAGGGGTCCCGTTACCTTTAAGCTCCATAGATGTTTACTGAGAAGCAAGCCCCATTAATATGTATAAAAGCCTGTACACTTGCTCCCCCCAAGATGTAATTCTCAATTCTTCAAATCCAACAATGTTCCCAAACCACCACCACTTCTGAGTACTAAATCACTTGCAGAAAATTTGGCTGAAAGTCAAAAGACCTGTTTTACATCTTCTGTCAAGGAAGTTACAGATAGGTAGCCGTGTTGGTCTGCCATAGTCAAAACAAAAAAAAATCCTTCCAGTAGCACCTTAAAGACCAACTAAGTTAGTTCTTGGTATGAGCTTTCGTGTGCATGCACACTTCTTCAGTATCTGAAGAAGGTTTTGTCAAGGAAGTGTTACACAAGGGGTCTACTCTTTAATGTCAGCAGCTGCACTTTTCTGGGCTGAAAGGTTGGGTTTTAAATTGTAAGTCAACCGAAATTCTGGAATTATTGTGGCTGGATAACGTGTAAAGGGGTCTCGTTCCAGAACATGGTTCAAATAAGGCTTCGGGGGAAATATTCATAAAAGAATGGCCCCTTTCTGCTTTGCCCTCTTGAAACCGACCCGTTTGGCTTTTCCGAAACGCGATTTCCTGCAGGAAATTTTAAAAGAGGGCAGGGTGCAATATGCGGCGACCGACGCCAAATCACTTTAAAAATACCTATTAAATAAGGCATATTTTATGGGCTTCGAGCAGAGCTACGAGCAGCCAATGGGAAGCGACAATTACGTATTAGGGGCGGGGAAACCAGGTGCCTCGCCCGTCGCTACGACGACGTTGGCGGCGCAACGTCACCAGGAAGCGAGGGGGCCGCTCCCCATAATGACTGACGCTCCGGGGAAGCTATGGCAACGCAGGCCCGGCGTCACGTGAGCGAGGGCGCCGGCTTGTTTTGCTACGTGGAAGGCGGAAGGGCTTTGGCGCATGCGCGTGCTGGGTTGGCGGGGGGGGGAGCGTGCCGTCGGCGTTCCTGCCTGGCGAGCTGCCTTATCCGGGTCCCCCGTCGCTTCTCTCATGGCGGTCGGTGTCCTGCGGGGCTTCGGCTGCAGCAGCTGCGGCTAGAGGAAGGGGGAGCGGGAGGGAGGAGGAAAGGTTGCGCGCAGGTCGTGAGCCGTGGCGGGGGCCGGAGCAGCCACGGCGTCGGGGGCGGCGTCGGCGATGAGTTGGTTCAACGCCTCTCAGCTCTCGACCTTCGCCAAGCAGGCTCTGTCTCAGGCGCAGAAGTCCATCGACCGGGTGCTGGACATCCAGGCCGAGGAGGAGGAGGAGGAAGGCGGCGAAGCGGCGCAGGGCGGAAGCGCCCCGTCCCGACCGCGAGAGGCGGGTAGGTGGAGCCGCGGGGAGGACTCGCCTCAGACCCCGCAGGCGAGGAGGGCGGCTGAGGGAACCGCCGACCATCGCCACCCTGCCTCGTCCGCAGCCGCCCGTGGTTGTGGTCAAGCGAGGAGAGCCTCTGCACCGGCCCTGACTGGCGTGGCCAGTCCTTTTCCTCGCCCCGGGGGTTATTTGGTTTTATTTTCTCCTCCACTCCGCTCCCAAACCACCCTCCGGCAGCGGTTCTCAACCTGTGGGTCCCCAGATGTTGTTGGACTACAACGCCCATCATCCCTGACTACTGGTCATGCTGGCTAGGAATGATGGGAGTTGTAGTCCAACAACATCTGGGGACCCACAGGTTGAGAAACGCTGCCTGGTGCCTTTCAGAGGCTTTGGCTAAGATATGGGGGTGGGGGTGGGGGCAGGAATTAATGGGTTGGGTTTTTTTGTGTATGTGTGTGTGTAGGTTATATTGTGATTTTATGTTGTGAACCCCCCTGAGATGATCTGGTACAAATAATCAGTGCTTTTCCACCCTAAAAAAAATGTTTAGGGGCACTCTCATTTTGACTCAAGAAAATCACCATTTTATAGTTCGAATTGGGAAAATAAATACAGTAAATGGACAAAGCTGGATTCACAAACTGTTTAGGGTACCACCAGAAAAAACACTGCAAATAATAATAATAATAATAATTATTATTATTATTGCCCTCCAGTGCATATTCACTTTTTTTGAATAAGCACCACCAGATTGCAATGACACTTTCTGCATAAGTAGGAGGGTGCTGCAAGATGTCCTCCATAAAACAATATTTGCTGTTTTTCCAATATGCCTGCATATTCATATAATCTATAAATTTTCCTTTGTAAGTAACAGACATAGTAGTGGCATGAAATAAAAAGATACGACCTCACATTGTTGCATCTATACATGCCCATCCTCTCAGTCTTGGTTCCACTCTCCCACTTCTCTCTTGACCTGGTAATTGCCTCATTCAGTTTTCTTTCGATACACTCATTTTTATTTTCATTTTAAAAAAGCTCCTCTTTCTTAATTACATGCTTCCATTCCTTCCTTCACGTAACTTCAAGTTATGAAGTTGTTTCTTGTCCTGCCCCATCTCAAGGGATCAGGACAACACAGCAAATAACAACAGACAGTTGTTGTCTTGTTGGGCTGTGTATGTGATAAAGGGGAGCCTTGTGTCAGTCTTGTTGGGCTGTGTATGTGATAAAGGGGAGCCTTGTGTCAGTTTAAGTTTATTGCTTAGTTTTTATAATACTGTAAGGCTGTTTCCCATACACATACATCAAGTAGAATAGAAACATTGCCACCCAACCCCAACCCCACTCACCATGCCCCCCTCCACCTCTTTCTTCCTAATGCAACACTAATGTCTCAACAAATGAAACTGATTAGTAGAAAATGTAACTTGAAAAAGAGACATTGCACATACTTTTGTAAACCAAGAAATCTTTAATTAAAAATATGTTAAAAAACAAACGGACGGTGGTTCTGTATTTGCATTGTGGTATAACTGGCCCTGTTCATGCCTGTGTTGGTCTTATCTTCTACTTAAGATCATACATAGCTACTCTGTGTTATTAACTTCAGTATAGCCATTATGTTGTACAGTAGCTAGTCCCAGGGGGGCTTTGGAAATGTTTTTCTCAAACAGCGGCTTCTATACCACATGGCAAAGCTTGAAATGGGTTAAAATATTGATTGCCCGTGGTACTGAAAAGCTAGTGAAAAACCCTACTAATTTGAGTCATCAGATATTGATTAAATTTAATGTTGTGATCTTTAGAATGAAAACTTTATAATTACATTCTGGTTTACTCCTCTTCCCACAGGGACATCTGGGACTCTTTCTTCAACTCACAAGCCCAGCCCATTGTACCACTGTTGCTTCCTTAGTGTATCTGTACTAATTTCTTGGCACCTAACTAGACAGTAGTTGCTATCAGCCACCCCTATTTGCATCTCCCAAGTAACATTTGGCAAAATAAATAACTGACGTGTCATTGTTTCTAGCATTTCCCACTCTTGTTTGGTTCCTGCTGCTTACATGAGGGTGATCATTAAGCATGACGGCTCTTTGTGCATTTTATTTTACTGGCAGAGTATGTGAGAATGTGAGCTAGCAGTAGTCACAGGTATCCTATAATTGGTAGCAAGGCCTTCAGTTTCATTTTTCTTTTGCATATTTTACCTGACACGGTCACATGTTCCTTTCCAAAAGCATAATACTAGCCTCTCAATGAGCATGTGGTTACCCTTCAGCTGCCCACCATGCCAGACATCATCTCCTGCTCAGAGTCTCTATGGTATACAACAACCTTGCACAACCTGGTGCTCTCTAGGTATTTTGGGCTATAACTCCTATCAGCCTTGACCATTGGACATGCTGGCTGGGGATGACAGGGACTTCTCGAAAACATCTGGAGGGCACCAGTTTGGGGGTGGCTGCTGTATGATTTCTGAAAGAAGGGTCGTTGACATAATTTCTGCACTGTTGTGTTAGTCTGAAATCAAGGGTGTTTTTGTCTGTGGCTTATTTATAAAATATTTCATATAAATAAATAAGCCACCTTTTAGAACGAAGACCTCACGAGGTTTCTGTCACATAAATATAGAATCATAATATGTAATAATAATATAAAAAGGAACATGCCTTTCTATGGCAGTCCATTCTATTGCACTGTTTATGTTCTCTCAGGGTGTTTTACACAAGCCTTTTACAGCCCTTATTCTGGGTGATAAAGAGTTATTGTGCCTGTTTCAGTATGTTTGTGCATGGTGTTGCCACTTTAGCAATTGTTGGTCTTGGATTCGTATAATCAGTTCTTGCTCTTTCCTCTCCCTTCCTCATACTCTTATTTGCACACTTCCTTATGCATTTACTTTATAATTTGAGTTGTGTGCTGTTTCCTCCTTGCGTCATTTTTTCCTGTTGATTATCTGAAAAGCCTTTCATTTCAACTCTTACTCTAGGTAAAGGCATCCATGTAGATACAGATGCTGACCTAGGCCCCTTTGGGCGAAAGGGCAGGATATGGATCTAATAAATAAAATGATGGCTAAAATCCAGAGCACCACATGGCTAATTCTATGCACTCAGCAGGGCTGTTTTCAAAAGTTGTCTTAATGCAATATTGGGAGGACACTGGAGAATAGCTGTTTAATTAAAAACAACAACAACACAAAAAGTGCTGCTTGGTTGTAATCTCTATCTTTTTAGCATATTGGGTGATCAGATGTAAACCTTTGCCCAGACTTATTGAACACCACACAACTAAGTCTTGTTTGCATTAATCCCACAGCTTAGATTTATTCCTATACTTACGTTTCAGGAATATTGTCCAACATATACAGTGGGGGGGGGGGAGCCCTGTTCTACACCCTATACCTGCACTAGAGCTTCATGTGGTCAGGTGTGTGTACATTTTGCTCATTCAACACCAAAAAAAGTATTGGTGCCAAGTATGAGCATGCTGTTGTATGAAAATAGCATATAACTTTAGCTGTCAGCCATTAAGAAATCAGTGTGGTTTTATTTATAGTGCAGAGGTGCCCAATTTTGTGCCATATCTAAATCATGACAGGTTATGAATGAATGAATTTTATTATTTCAGAGTCAGACCAGTTCAAGCCCACATACAATATCAAGGAAGTCATAAAACACGATAGGAATACATTTGAATTTGCAGTTAGGTATAACAGGGACAATTAAGTATAACAGGGACAATACAGTTAAAAATATATATAAATTAAAACTTGGTCACTAACATATAACTTAAAATTATCATTTAAAACCTTAATCATTACGATAGCACAGCTTGTTCCCTAAGTTTTATGGCAATCGCACAGAATTTGGCTACCCTTAACGTGATTTCAGAATCTTTGTCCTCTACGAGGGATTTTAGACATTTAAGTTCAGGTTCATTTGGAGATTTTTGCATAGTATATCCTCGTAGAAACGGCAGCGTAACAAGGCATGAGAGACAGTTTCCACCTCCATCAAAGCCGCAGGGGCAGACTCGTTCCGCATATGGTTTACCCTCAAATCTGCTCTGCAATAAGGCAGATGGCAGCACGTTGAATCTAGCAAGGGTAAATGACCGTCTGTATTTAGGTATTTGTAATTTTGACAAATAATTTGCTGGGGTAAATCTTCTCCCATTATCTTTTATTGCTGGGTGTTTGTTTATTCATCTCGCTGATGTGGCACCCCAAATTCGTTGGCGGATTATTGCTCTAGCTTTCTCATAACCTACAGCTATCAGTGCCTGTGGGGAAAACCCCAAGCCTCTTAGCTTTTCATGCAGTGTAGTTTTCCATTTGGATTAGTTTCCTAAACGGCCTCGGCCCAGTATACCTGAAGGAGCGTCTCCACCCCCATCGTTCTGCCCGGACGCTGAGGTCCAGTGCCGAGGGCCTTCTGGCGGTTCCTTCATTGCGAGAAGCAAAGCTACAGGGAACCAGGCAGAGGGCCTTTTCGGTAGTGGCGCCCGCCCTGTGGAACGCCCTCCCATCAGATGTCAAAACGATAAACAACTACTTGACATTCAGAAGACATCTTAAGGCAGCCCTGTTCAGGGAAGTTTTTAATGTATGATATTTTAGTGTTTTCTGGTTTCTATGGAAGCCGCCCAGAGTGGCTGGGGAAACCCAGCCAGATGGGCGGGGTACAAATAATAAATTATTATTATTATTATTATTATTATTATTATTATTATTATTATTATTATTATTCCATTTTCATGCAGTGTAGTTTTCCATTTGGATTCATTGAGGGGAGATTGTGTCCAACCCCAAGGAACCATCCATAATTGGACACATAATTGAGACACAATGTGGGATAAGTATGTCATAGCTGCACCAAAGATGCTTCAGGAAAGGAAGTAATATCAGTGTGTTTTTATGCAGAAAAAAGTGAAATTGGGGCTAATGACACTTTAATATTTGTGAAGTCTGTACAATGCATTTAACTTCTAAAATTTGTTTTTTCCTTTTCCTCTCATTGTTTTAGGAACAACTTCTCTTACGAGTGGAGGATGGGATACTTCTACCTGGGGAGCCAATGCAGATACAGAATCTCAAAGTCCGCCAATATCATCTCCTACAGCCATCACCAAGCCTGTTAGGAGGACTGTGGTAGATGAATCAGAAAACTTCTTCAGTGCCTTTCTCCCATTAACGGATGTTCAGAGCATACAGCAAAGTCCAGTGGTGTCTAAGCCACCCACCAAATCGCAGCGACCCAAAGAAGAAGTAAAAAGCACACTAGAAGAATCTCTGCATGCTGACCTGCCAGAAACAGAAGGAAAAGATTTCTCTGTAATTTCACCTGTGGAACTGGGAAACTTCAGTAATTCCCAGGAGAAGTTAGAAGAAGGTAATTCAGTACTTGATATCGATGGCAAGCATAATGAAGATGAGCATGAGGAAAACAACACTAAAGACGCTGATCAAGAAGCATCTCCTCAGAATCTCAAGGTAGCAGAAGCCACTACTATTGTGAAAGCAAGTTCAGGAAGTGAAGAACCTGGTCATATGCCTGACATCTCCACACAACCTCTGCCTGCAGAGACAAAGAGTATAGGTTTGGAAACTAAAGAGCGAAAAAGTGAGGATCGGCAAAGCAATACGCCTTCACCTCCAATTAGCACTTTCTCCTCAGGGACGTCGACAACTAGTGACATTGAAGTTTTGGACCACGAAAGTGTGATAAGTGAAAGTTCTGTAAGCTCGAGGCAAGAGGCTGCCGATTCGAAAGCCAGTCTTCACCTGATGCAAACTTCTTTTCAGCTTTTATCCGCGTCTGCTTGCACAGAATATAATCGCCTTGATGACTTTCAAAAATTGACTGAGAGCTGCTGCTCCTCTGATGCTTTTGAAAGGATAGACTCATTCAGCATGCAGTCTTTAGACAGTCGGAGTGTGAGTGAAATAAATTCAGACGATGAATTGTCGGGTAGGGGATGCATTTCGGCATCTGTAACCCTCAGCCCTTCAACACTAAAATCTGAAGAGCCTGAACCTATAAAAAGCAAGTCTGACCAAATCTTAAGTGAAATTATTGCACTACCCACAGAAGAGACAGAAATGGAGGAAAGTGGGCGAAGTGCAACCCCTGTAAACTCAGAGCAGCCAGACGTCTTGGCTGTTTCTGTGCAAACTGATGGACAGACTCAGAAAGAGGAGGTGGCAGTACATTGGCCCAGTGCTGAAAAGCTGTCAAGTGTAGAGTGTGAAAAAGAAGAGCTTTGCAAGGTAACCCCAGAACTGTCATTGTATACATCTTTCTGCTACCCTGTTGATATGGTTATTCCCTTTTTACGTTTGGGAGAAGAGGTGCAGTAAGATTATTCAGGCAGATTGCTGAAGGCAGCACGGTTGCAGGCCTCTTTCTGTTTTGATGTCATGAAATTATCCTTTAAATAATAGTAATAATAATAATTTATACCCCGCCTGTTATGTGTGTCGGCGTGGTTGCTCGAGAGCAATCAGGCAAGACTCCCCGTTGGTCTTTTCAAGGCTTTATTATCTGTCCAAAATGTTCACAGTGCAGATTGACTCAATTCCATGTCTGCTCAGTCGCTAGAATCTGGGAGTGGGCGGTCCTTAAACTTTCCCCAGCAGAGCAGTTTTTTGACCCCCATCCTACGCCTCCCTTCTCTGCGCGTAAGCCTCCTGCGCAGAGGGCGTGGGCAAAGGGGGACCTGCTTCCCCCCCTGCTTTGCTCAGGTTCGGTGTTGCGGCTCTCCCTTGCATCTTCCGAGCCCTGCATCCCTTCCCCACTGGAGGCGTGGCTTCGCTCCTCCCCGGAGGACAAGCTGCTTCTCACCATCTTTGGCGATCTTTGGTGGCTCCCTGTAACCCAACTGCCCTTCCACCTCCCGCCTCTGAGCTGATGGCAGTTCCATGACACGGCCCATCTGGCTGGCTCCCAACAGGATTAAAAGCACAATAAAATATCAAACATTAAAACCTTCCCTAAACAGGGTTGCCTTCAGATGTCTTCTAAAAGTCAGTTGCTTATTTCTTTGACATCTGATGGGAGGGGGTTCCATAGGGCAAGTGCCACTACTGATAAGGCCCTTTGCCTGGTTCCCTGTAACCTCACTTCTCGCAGGAAGGGAACTGCCAGAAGGCCCTCGGAGCTGGGTCTCAGTGTCCAGGCTGAATGATGGGGGTGGAGATGCTCTTTCAGGTATACTGGGCCAAGGCCGTTTAGGGCTTTAAAGGTAGAGTTTGCTGATTGTGTGCATTTATATATATATCTGGTTACTCTAGTATGTATACAGTGTTTGGGAGGCTGAGGAGATGTGCATAAGGATTAATGATGCATGAGTATTTTTCTAGTAAATCAATTGGAATCCTGTGAATTAAATTGTAACAATCATAAATGGTACAATAGCTTCAGTTTCTTTCAAGTGCGTTTAAAATTGAAGATGAATAGTATGTCCAGCAAAACATTTCCATTGGAAATCAAAATGGATCAATAGCCAGTGATATTCGTCCACTTTCCACAACAGAAATCTTATCGTTCAGTGGGTTTCTCCTTCCTCTGCTACCCCACAGCCACTCCTACTGCATTCCTTCCCCCCCCAAAAAATCTACTCCACCTGAGTTTCCTACATAATTTATTTTTATTACATTTATCTCTGAAGAGCTCAAGATAATATGCATGGTCCTCTTCTGCATTCTGTTCTCACAACAACCCCCCTGTGAGGTAGTTTAGGCTGAGAGAGTTAGCCCAGAGTCACCCAGTAGGCTTCATGACTAGGAATTTGAACCTCAGTCTCTCCAGACCTTCTCCGGCACTCAACCACAATCTATCACCACATCTCTATATACCATATTCAGTTGGTTGTATCTTAAAAGATCAGAAATGTACCATATTCAGTTGATTGTATCTTAACAGATTAGAACTTAAAATGAGTTAGGACCGTGTGGGAAAGACTAAAAAGAGGCACAGCATATATGGCGTAAAATGTCTTTTGTTGCTTAAGAAAATACTTGAGTGGAACTTTGGGCATTGCTTCTATGATGCTGCCCAAAGAGATCTATCTTTCAGCCATCTTACCAGTCTTCTCAGCTTCTGTGTCTTGAATCTTCTTCAGATTATTGATTCACTGACGGAAAAACTGGAAATGAGGGAAACTCGCCTGTTAAGTGTTAGTAAAGAGAAGGCACGCCTAGAAGAAGCTTGTGATAATCTTAATGAGTAAGTTTCAAATGACAACATTCATCCTGTGGCTCTTCACATCATGTGAAAACATTGTGAACCATTTTTTTTTTTGTTTGAGAAATGCATTTGGTTGGTCTTTTGTATAATGTAGCTTTTGTGTAATTTGAGCTAAACGGATTGTAGCAACCCATTTAAAAACTTGAAAGGGGTTGATAGATGTCAGTGACTGTATGGAATTTTAATTGATGATTAAGTAATGTAGCCACAAGGTGATTTTAATAAAGCCCCATCTTTTTCCCATGAGCTGCCTCAATAGGCATGCTTCTAGGGCAGGCTTCCGCAAACTTGGCCCTCCAGATGTTTTGAGACTACAGTTCCCATGATCCCTGACCACTGGTCCTGCTAGCGAGGGATCATGGGAGTTTTAGGCCAAAAACATCTGGAGGGCAGAGTTTGGGGAAGCCTGTTTAGGGGCTTGATAAGGCCTGTACTCCATAGTCATATAAGAAAAGCATGATGGGGAAAAGCTTGGTTGTGTGAGGTCATGGTTATACGTTGTTGCATGAATGGAGCTCCTCAGATGCTAGTGCGTTGTTAAGTGCTTTTGGGGTGGGTAGAGGAATACTGGAAAGCAAAACAGATTCCTGTGATGTCCATTGGTCTATTTATTCAGATAAAAAGTTGAGGGATTGAATTAGAGAAATAATTCCTCCTTGCTTTTCTGTTGCCTTGATCCCTCTCAGGGAGAAAGAGGGTTTGCAGGTGTGAGTGGGGCGTGTGTGTACATTTGTATGAATAAATTCTGCTTCCCATTTGAAATGTTATGCACAGTCATATGATGGAAATGTTTTTTGTTTAGTGAAATCATCAAGATGAAAGAAGAGAACAGTAGCATTTCATCTCTTAAAGAGGAGTTTGCTCAGCGAATAGCAGATGCAGAGAAAAAGGTTCAGCTAGCATGCAAAGAGAGGATACAGCAAAAAAGGTAACACTC
>NC_138529.1:96503554-96656054 GCF_964234715.1 Podarcis melisellensis
CAGGTGGCGCTGCGGGTTAAACCACAGAGCCTAGGACTTGCCAATCAGAAGGTCGGTGGTTCGAATCCCTGTGATGGGGTGAGCTCCTGTTGCTCGGTCCCTGCTCCTGCCAACCTAGCAGTTCAACAGCATGTCAAAGTGCAAGTAAATAAATAGGAACCACTCTGGCGAGAAGGTTAACGGCGTTTCCGTGCACTGCTCTGGTTCGCCAGAAGCGGCTTAGTCATGCTGGCCACATGACCCGGAAGCTGTATGCCGGCTCCCTCAGCCAATAAAGCAAGATGAGCGCTGCAGCCCCAGAGTCGTCTGCAACTGGACCTAATGGTCAGGGGTCCCTTTACCTTTATCTTTATATGCAAACAAACAAACAAACAAACAAACAAACAAAGGAATCCCTGTGACTCTCCTGCTGTTCCACACCCTACCCCATAGCCCAATGTGTTGGAGAGATGAACAAGTGAGCTGAGTTGTATTAGGGATTGGTGAGAAATTCAATTTTATTTGTACCTAATTTGCACATTCTTGAACCAATATGTGAACTGAATATTCAAAACTTGTACTTCCTTGAATTTTGCAATGCCGTTCTCTAACCAAATGCACAAAGGGGCATCTATTTGGTAGGGGGTGTACATAAAAATGCACATATTTGTGAAATTAACATACAAAAAAATGTTATAGTGGGGAAATTCCTGGGGGGGGGGAAATGTGCATATACAAAAATGTGTTCAGTAGGAGAAATTTGCACTAAAAGGGTGGTGACTTTTCAGGGATATTTTTTTAAAAAAGAAAAAGAAAGAAAGAAAGAAAGAAAGAAAGAAAGAAAGAAAGAAAGAAAAAGAAAAATTGCAAAGTGATGTGGAAATATGGAAAACTGAATGCAGAAATGGAAAAATGAAAAACTCAGAGAATCAAAATGGACAGATTTGTCCACCATCCCTAGTTGTACCACATTTATCTTTAAAGAAAGTACTTTTGAAGTAGATGGTCCTCAAACTTCCTTCCAACTCTACAGTTCTGTTAATCTATTATACTAAATAAAGTACTTCTTCATGCAGCACATAGTTAAACTATGGAAATCACTCCCACAGGAGGCTCACCAGAGAGCCAGAGTGGTGTAGTGGTTAAGAGCGGTGGACTCGTAATCTGGTGAACCGGGTTCACTTCCCTCCTCCTCCACATGCAGCTGCAGGGTGACCTTGGGCTAGTCACACTTCTCTGAAGTCTCTCAGCCCCACTCACCTCACAGAGTGTTTGTTGTGGGGGGAGGAAGGGAAAGGAGAATGTTAGCCGCTTTGAGACGCCTTCGGGTAGTGATAGAGCGGGATATCAAATCCAAATTCTTCTTCTTCTTCACCAGCCTAGATGGCTTTGAAACAGGATTAGGCAAATTTATGGAGGAGAGGACTATCAAAGACTACTAGGCATGATGGCTATGCTCTGTCTCCACAGCTGGAAGCAGCACTTCTACTCATTTCCAGAAACCACAAGTACTTTTGTGCCTGAGTGCTGCTTATGGGCTTCCCACAGGCATCTGGTTGGCTGCTGTGAGAACAGGATGCTAGATTCAATGGTCCCTTAGCCTGATCCAGCAGGCTCTTCTTATGCTCTTTTCTTAATGTGGGTCCTGATCCTGTGCACTGGGGATGCATTTCAGTCTGAGGAAATCTTTAAAACACGGATAACCACAGTTCCACCTCTCTGTGTAGTACAGGCGACAAACCATGGAGGCAAATTTTGCCTGAGACTCATGCCGTGTTACACTTTTTGCTTGGACTGGGACCTGAGTTTCCTCAGTCCCTTGTTGCCATCTCAGCAACTGCAGTCTTCCAATGCCAACTCCATGCATGCTTACAAAAACACCATCAAAAAGCTGCCTGCTTTATGACTTCTGTGACAGCGGCATTTTATCTAAGCATTCTAAGGCACACACACTCAGTACATGTAGAGGAACGCAGGTGGCGCTGTGGCACTGTGGTCTAAACCACTGAGTCTCTTGGGCTTGCAGATTGTAAGGTCAGCAGTTCGAACCTACACGGCGGGGTGAGCTCCCGTTGCTCTGTCCCAGCTCCTGCCAACCTAGCAGTTCAAAAGCATACCAGCACGAGTAGATAAATAGGTACCTCTGCAGCGGGAAAGTAAATGGTGTTTCCGTGCGCTCTGGCACTCATCACAGTGCCCCGTTGCACCAGAAGAGGTTTAGTCATGCTGGCCAAACGACCTGGAAAAGCTTTCTGCAGACAAACGCTGGCTTCCTTGGCCTGAAAGCGGAGATGAGCCTTGTACCCCATAGTCGAATTCAACGGGACTTAACCGTCCAGGGGTCCTTTACCTTACTCAGTATAGGTGAACTCCATGCATTGTGATAAATTTCGAAGAAGAAGAAGAAGAAGAAGAAGAAGAAGAAGAAGAAGAAGAAGAAGAAGAATAGTAGTAGTAGTAGTAGTAGTTTGGATTTGATATCCCACTTTATCACTACCCGAAGGAGTCTCAAAGCAGCTAACATTCTCCTTTCTCTTCCTCCCCCACAACAAACACTCTGTGAGGTGAGTGGGGCTGAGAGACTTCAAAGAAGCGTGGCTGGCCCAAGGTCACCCAGCAGCTGCATGCGGAGGAGCAGAGGCGCGAACCCGGTTCCCCAGATTACCAGTCTGCTGCTCTTAACCACTACACCACACTGGATCTCATTGGGAACCATTATTTTGACAGTCCTTGTTGATTTGGTCTGGGCACCAAGTTTGTCCTTGATCTGGACCTAGCTGTGCTGCCAGAGTTGAATAGACAGTGCCATTGCAACCACAAGAGCCAAAACTACTTAATAAGGTAGATGGGTGATGTGAACAACAACAACAATAATTTTCCAGCAACAGCAACTGACCCCCATCCCAAACCCAATTGAAGCTTTTAAATTAAACACCAGTTTCTACCTAATACTGCAGCTGAGAGCCAGCACAATTACAAAATTTAATTAATTAAGCTGAAGGCAACTTATTTAAAAAGCCTTCCCACGACTAGATCTGTAAAGAAGCTCAGTGAAGCAGTAAATGTAACAGTGAAGCAGTAAATGTAACCACAATTCCAGCACCGAAGCACTCTGTGTAGCAATTCCCGACTCGGCCCAAATACTTATTAAATGAGATAACAGTTACTGAGGTAGCAAGAAACACATGCATGGACAAATACTATTGATGGCAATCATGTTCACATCAAAGCGGATTTGCATACTCCCTTTCTGTTGTGTTGAATGGATTCAAGCACATAACAAAATAAATATGTGAAATCCTAATACGAGAGTCTGACTGGAATGCCCACAACTTCCAAAACAGCATTGAGTTGGTCTACAAGTATGTGCATTTTGTTAATGTAGATTTACAAAACAAACAAACAAACACCCAAATTTAATCTGCATGTGACACCAAACTGAAGGGATAGTCATGCCTCCAGACAGGATTCAAGATGGATCATGGCAAACCAAAACTTTAAAAATGAATTTGGAAAAGTCTGGTTTGGAAGGTGGTAAACTCTCTTTGATCAGAGGCCTTAAAGCCAACTATTAGGGGTGCTGTGAGAGCCAGTGTGGTGTAGCGGTTAAGAGCGGTAGTCTCGAAAGATACTGTTTCCATTGTCCTCTTCTGCGTTTAAAAAGGAGGAAAAGTAACTGAAAATTGAAACTATTTTTATGGTTTGAGTTGTGTTTGAAAGGATTGATACAAGTGGAAACTGTTTCCCTCTAGAGGGAGCTTTTGAAACTGTTACAGGAGTGTAACTGGGGAATCACCAGTTGCAAGATAAGGAATTGTGAGAACCAGAGATTGACCTTGGACCATTTAAAAATGTTGACAGGAGAAGCAATTGTGACTGTATTATGTAAGATAAGCTATTCGCTGGAACAGCTTCATAAGAAGACCGATGACATGACTTTTAAAATTGATAATTTGGAACAGAAAGTGATTAATTTGAGACAAAAAGTGAGCACCAACACAGAAATAATTCAGGACTTGGTACAGGAATCTATTTTGGCAGGACAAATTGTGGAGGAGAAGGAGAAAGCACCTAAAGTAATACAAGCGGGATCCTTAGTCTTACAGAAGCAAATTGAGGACTACAAATTGAGGCCTTTTATGACTGAATCTAGAAAAAGTCAGATTTTGAGGATTGGATCCTGGCTTGGATTGAAGAAGGAAAGTTGGAAAGATCCCTCTATGCAGGGATTAACTGGGACATGGACTTGGGTCTGGAGGAGATTGAAGTTTTGGGGGCCTTTGGATTTGGAGGAATCTTGAAACATGTCCTGAAATACTCTATGGATCTTAGCTTCAACTATGGAAATTTGGCTGACCTGTCCAGAAGGAATAAAAGTATTGTTAGGTTGGAGTTTTCCCGAGATTTGCTCTTTAGCATTAAAGAATATGAAGAAGACCTGCAGAAGGGACCTGGAAAAGAGTTAAGAGCCTCAGACATAAGATCTCCAGGTTGATGGACTATATGGAATTGACAGAAAGGACTGGCAGAATCCGAATCCAGGGAGAGGAGATGGTGGAAGAAGATTGGAAATTTAAAGTTTATATATAGAAATATTGTAAAATTAATGAGTGATAGAAAAATGGTGGAATGATATTTTATGGCCTTAGCAGAAATGTTATAAGGAGTTAAGCATATATAAGTATTTTAGTTTTAATGGAAAATAAGGTTTAAAAATATGTTATTTATAATATGATAAAAATAGAGAAAGATGGAAAGGATTTGCTGAAACAATTAACAGAAGTGGAATACGAAAAGGGAGGTGAGAGGAGGTCGAGGAAACAAGGGAATGGCAAAGATGTGATGTATGTTTTTAAATTGTTTTTGTTTGTTTTTTTTCATTTAGGGTTAGGGATTGGGTTTTGTTTAGTTTAGTGGGTTTAGGTTGTGTTTTGTATTGTCTATATATTGTATTGTATTGTCTTTTTTCTCTCTTTTGTCTTCTTTTCTTTTCTTTTCCTTCTTTGTAATCCTTAAAAGCAATAATTTTTAATTTTTTTTAAAGAGCGGTAGTCTCATAATCTGGGGAACCGGGTTCACTTCCCTCCTCCTCCACATGCAGCTGCTGGGTGACCTTGGGCCAGTCACACTTCTCTGAAGTCTCTCAGCCTCACTCACCTCACAGAGTGTTTGTTGTGGGGGAGGAAGGGAAAGGAGAATGTTAGCCGCTTTGAGACTCCTGAAGGGGAGTGAAATGTGGGATATCAAATCCAAGCTCCTCCCCTTCTTCTTCTTCTTCTTCTTCTTCTTCTTCTTCTTCTTCTTCTTCTTCTTCTTCTGTTGTAGCAGGCTTCCTACACTGGAGTAGATATCCTTTGAGATCCCTTCCTGCTCTATAGTCCTTTGAAAATAGGAACACAAGAAGAGCCTGCTGGATCAGGCCAATGGCCCATTTTGTCCAGCATCCAGTCAGCGGTGGAGGCAAGCCGATTGGGCGCCTGGGGCGGCACGTGTGCCCTGTGCCCAGGGGTGGGGCCAGGACGAGCCAGGGCAGGATGTTCTGTGGGACCTCCGAGCATAGCTGTCAACTTACAGATTTGAAAATAAGGGACCAGCAGCCTTGAAAATAAGGGACCAGCAGCCAAAATAGGGGACCTGCAGCCTCACCTTTTCCAGGCACTCCAGTCTTCCTGTCCTCCTGCAGTCTGGTCAAACTCATGCTGGTAGGTTCGAGAACACTGTCCAAACAACTTTGTAACCAGAGGTTCAACTGAATAGAATCTGAATCACATGCACCACAAGGCCTATGCTGCCTCAACTTAAGATGGCTCCCCGGCCTGGCCTTGCACTGCAAAGGTTGCAGTAGCACGTGCAACAAAATGGCATCCAGCATTCAAAAAACCCCTCAGCTTGCATTAACTAGCCACACACAAGGCATGCAAGCTCCACCCCCCAGTCGTTCTTAGACTTTTTATTGGGTGAGCAACACAGCCAAGCAACACAGTTGGAGCCTCCCTCCTCCCTGGCCAGCAGGGAGGGAGGGAGAGGAGCTGCTTCCTTTGAAATTTAAGGGACATCATTTAAGGGACATTTAAGGGACATCCATCAATAAGGGACAGCAGCGGGACATGGCGCTGGAATAAGGGACTGTCCCTTCAAATAAGGGACACTTGACAGCTATGCCTCCAAGGAGTCTGCCTGCCTCCTCCCACTGAGCCACCCTACAGCTGAGGAGGAGGCAACGGGCAGGCTGTTTGGGGCAGTGTGGAGCCTGTAGGCGCCCAAGGCACCGCATCACTCCCAGGAGAGATGCATGGCATGGGCATGCTGCAGGCCCCATGGTGAGTGCCACCCACCATTTTCTCACTCCCCTCAGTGGGGACACCTGGGACGTACTGCACCTACTGCACCCCCCTTCCTCTGCCCATGCATCCAGTTTTCATAGTGGGCAACCAGATGATGTTGACAATGATAATGATAATTTGTTTCCAGCCACTCAGAGCAGCTTCCAACAGAGTATAAAGAAACGTATGAAACACCAAACGTTTAAAACGTCCCTATACAGGGCTGCCTTCAGATGTCTTCTAAAAGTCAAATAGTTGTTTATTTCCTTGATATCTGATGGAAGTGCATTGCACAGCGTAGGTTCAACTAGGGAGGAAGCCCTCTGCCTGGTTCCCTGCAACTTCACTTCTCGCAATGAGAGAGCAGCCAGAAGGCCCTTGGAACTGGACTTCCGTGTCCAGGCCAAATGATGGGGATGGAGATACTCCTTCAGGTATACAGGGGTGAAGCCATTTAGGGCTTTAAAGGTCAGCACCAACACTTTGAGTTGTACTCGGAAACGTACTGGGAGCCAGTAAAGATCCTTTTGGACCAGCCCTAGTTGTCAAAGGAAAAAATAACTACCAGACTTGTAGAAGACATCTGAAGGCAGCCCTATGGCAGCCCTATTTAGGGAAGCTTTTAATATCTGAAGGACTATTATATATTAATATTTTGTTGGAAGCCGCCCAGAGTGGCTGGAGAAACCCAGGCAGATGGGTGGGGTATAAATAAATTATTATTATTATTATTATTATTATTATTATTATTATTATTATTATAGCGTTATATGTCCTGGCGGCCACTCCCAGTCACCAGTCTAGCAGCCGCAGTCTGGATTAATTGTAGTTTCTGTGTCACCTTAAAAGACTAGACACCATGAATAGCCTTATCCTCCATGAATCTATCCAGTCCTCTTTTTCTGCTCACCCAGGGGTGGCTGTGAAACTGCCTTATGCTGGGTCAGGTTATTGGGTTATCTACTGAAGGGGTTCTCATTCCGGCTGTGCCTATTCAAGTCTTGAGGAAAATTCCCTGTGATCATTTTTAGCTGGAGACTGAACCTGAAACCTTATGCATGCAAATCAAGCACTCTACCGCGAGCCGAAGGCCATTTCCCCAGATGAGCAGCAGGCTGTATCTCTTAAATTAACTTGTGTATGCAGGTGTGGGAATAGCTCCCAGGTTGGCATAAATGCAACATTCAAGCCGACTCTTAATTAACACCTCTGCCGCCACACTTTTAATGCACTGTGGGTACTATACCTGTAGCATCAAAGCAAATGTTTCTAATCAGAATAGAACAAATGACAGTCAGCATTCCAAAGAATGGTTGGATGCACTTCTACTGCCAAAGCCAAGAAGGATCGGCCCCAATGGAAGCCGCCTGTTAACGATAGAAGTAAACTCTCCCAAGGTCCTTGGAAGATGAGCAGGATATGGCAGAAAGCATGCATGGAGCCAAAGAGCTTCAATTACACTGTGCCACTCCAATGCAATGCACGTGCCTCAGTTGAATATCAATCTGATATTCAATATCAATTCCAGAGCCGCTTGCACTCAGGCAATGTGTTGAACCACAGGTGAGACTGTTCCGGAAGGCCTGTGTACGCCATCTTGGCGGTCTAGATAACCCCAAAACTAGTTGGTAGTTGTTGCAAGGATGACCTCACCTATGCTTATATATGCACTTGCTTTGATACATGCTAATTGGCTTGCTTTGCTGCTGTGCTGATCTGAGGGCCCTGGGGTGCTGGGCTGCGGGCCCCAAGAGGGGAGCTATCTGTAAGCCTTGGAGAGTTGCCACCTGTGCCCTCATGGGTCAGGAGGATAGACAGGAGGTTCTGGCCAAGCCGATACATGCTGTCTTTTGTATAAGTAATGTAAACACATCGGCCTGAATGCAGACAAGTCATGACTATTGCTTGCTGCTGCGGTGTTTGCCCCTGAGAGCTGTGGGCGCTGTGTTGTTAGTTTACACTTTTCTTTACTAAAGCACTAGAACTGGCCATTCTGGCATTTTTGACATCCCTCTTTGGTATCCCTGTACCAAACCGCTCGTACAACCAGCGGTGGAGCAAGCCGATCGGGCGCCTGCAGTGGCACGTGTGCTCTGTACCCAAGGGTGGGGCCAGCCACCCACAGGGGCAGGGCCAGCCACCTGTGGGGTGGGTCGAGCCAGGGCAGGACGCTCCATGGGGCCTCCGAGGCGTCTCCCTGACTCCTCCCACTCAGCTGCCCTACAGGTGACACCTGGGACGGACCGCAGCCATGGCACCCCCCCTTCATCCTGCGTACAACTCCACCTTTGGGCCTGCAGTTCAGAACAAGCAATGACCCCACTTTCCCCAGCCAGCCTCATTCTCTGGTCAGTTCGAGACCTCCATAGCTTAAACAGCACTATGTGTTCCAAGAGCATTATCTGAGACCAAAGGCTGGACCCAGAAGGTCTAACTCCATTTCTGGAAATGGAACAGCATTCATCCTGTTCGTCCTTCACATGTAGTCTTCTATGTTTGCATAATACAGTACCTTGCCAGCGTGTTGCAGTGGTTCATGTGTTATACTATGACCTCGGAGGCCAGGGTTCAAATACCCACTCAGCCATGAAACGCACTGCGTGACTCTGGGCCAGTTACTGCCTCTTAGCCTAAGCTACCTCACAGAGTTGCTTTGAAATACAGTGGTACTCGGGTTAAGAACTTAATTCATTCTGGAGGTCCGTTCTTAACCTGAAACTGTTCTTAACCTGAGGTACCACTTCAGCTAATGGGGCCTCCCGCTGCCGCCGTGCGATTTCTGTTCTCATCCTGAAGCAAAGTTCTTAACCCGAGGTATTATTTCTGGGTTAGTGGAGTCTGTAACCTGAAGCGTCTGTAACCTGAAGTGTCTGTAACCTGAGGTACCACTGTAATCTAAGGGAGCATATACTCCACCTTGAGCTACTTGAGGAAAAAGGTAGGCTAGAAGTGAAATGAAATGAAATAAATGGCAAGGAAAAAATAGAGTTTTGTTTTCTTGCAGCCAGTTGAATTTGGGACAAAATTAGAAGGGGGAGACTCATGCTTTTTCATGATTCCAAGAGCTGGAGATATATGAAAGTCAAAGAAATTCCCCTTCCCTCATTGAGCCAGAGAGAAAACTTGACATTGATGTTTTGTTAATTGGCTGGTTCTGTTCCCCAACAGTAAAGAAAGGGATATCAAACCACAATTCTAACTGTCAATGATATAGGGCAGTAAGCATAAATTACTGGGCAGAGGGGGGGGGGGAAAGGGAGAAAAGGAAGCATATATGGTAAAGGTCTCTTGGTGTATCAAAAGCAATGAAAATCCATTAAATCATTCTGAATTGCAAAAAAAAAAAGTAGTTTGTTAAACCTTTGCTATTAGCAGAGATAATCGGCCTGTTTGCAAACGCCCATTTAGTCTGTACCCAGTGCTCTCCCACTGCTTTTTTATTAGAAATTACAGACACCGATATTCCAAAGGACCAGAAAAGACTTTTTACGTATGGAACAACAACCGCTCGGATGCTACTAGTCCAGAGATGGAAAGAAGACTCCCTTCTCCCTACCAGAGAAGAATTGCAAACCAAGCTGATGGAGTATGCCAAAATGGCAAAGTTGACTGGAAAACCCAAGAACCAAGAGAACAAAATATGTATAAAAGAATGGGGGGGGAATATAAATTATTTAAAGGACCACTGTAAATATAGAAACATTGGCAGGATTTTGATTTCGTTTGTAGTTTAACAATTACCATGGAAAATATAAAAAGGTAAAGGTTCCCCTGCCCGTACGGGCCAGTCTTGCCAGACTCTAGGTTTGTGCGCTCATCTCACTCTATAGGCCGGGAGCCAGCGCTGTCCGCAGACACTTGCGGGTCACGTGGCCAGTGTGACAAGCTGCATCTGGTGAGCCAGCGCAGCACACGGAACGCCGTTTCCCTTCCCGCTGGTAAGCGGTCCCTATTTATCTACTTGCACCCAGAGGTGCTATCGAACTGCTAGGTTGGCAGGCGCTGGGACCGAACGACGGGAGCGCATCCCACTGCGGGGATTCGAACCACCAACCATGTGATCGGCAAGTCCTAGGTGCTGAGGTTTTACCTACAGCGCCACCCGCGTCCCATGGAAAATATGGATTGATATAATAAATACAATACAGTTTTAATGCTTAAAATGGGACTCCTGGGAGGGGGTGGGGGAAAAGTCCTGAGATTTGGAGCAATCTCTGTATATGGATATATATTTGAATTAATTTTTTTTCAATTTTGTATTGTAAAATCATATAAAAATGATATAGATAGATATAGATATAGGTATATGAAAATGGTGTACACATGACATTAGCCACAATCAATATGTCTCCTGTATCTATCCTGCTGTTTCTTATAAAATACTGCATTTTGACAAGCTTTCTCCCAAACTAGCTTCAATCCAAATTGAGGGAAACCTATCTGTGTTTCAAGTTGGGAATGTGTACACAGCCTAAATGTGAAATATTTTAGCATAAAGCAAAACAAAAACACCCAACATTCCTAAAACAGTAGAGTAGAATTAAAATTGCAACAAGAAAAGGATGGTAAAGAAAAGTCGAGAGGATAATGTGTTCCTGGCACCTAAATAGACACCTGTTATTCAAGACAACAGCAGTGAATAGAAGGATTAACTGGGGAACAAGGGAATACATTATTTAATGATTAATTTGGAAAACCACTTAATCAGTATTAAAATATACTGAGTTAGGATGCATCCCCAACTCCTAAGAGTTTGGTTTTTTTTTAATCAAGAGGCAAACAAGCATTGATTTCGATCAACTTCCAAGTATCCTTCTTTTTAATGAGCATTTACAAATATATTTTCAATGTGCAAAATCGTTTGCAGCCCTAATATCAATCAAGCACACTTAGATTTAGGGATGTTAGTTTGCAAGGCCATGAGGGAAGGAAGGGAGCAGTTCTGGAATACTCTAATGGGCCTCGCTCCATTCCTGACAGTAGCCATAGCAGTGAATAGATTTCCCCAGTACTACCATTTAATTGCTTCCAGTCCCTTCGTGGCTTTTTGGGTGATGTAAGCCATTGCCCTCAGAAAGAAAAGGCTTGGGTTTTTTTTGTTTTCTTTTTCTTTTTCATTAAAAGAACCCCAGTCCTTTTAAGTAGTGGCTTCTATCTTGTCTTATCTAGGAATGCTTGGCTGCTGCAATATGGAAGGATTTGAAATTCTTTTTATTGTTCCTTTATTTTTATTGTTTATTTATTTCATGAGATTTATATACTGCTTGACCTCAGTATAACCTCCCCAGAATTTTTTTTTTTTAAAAAAAACCACTGTTAAAACATGCATTTAAAACACTCCATCAGTTAATTAAAATTAACAATAAGCTAAACCCAGATTAGATTCCACAGGTCAGGATAGGCTTGCCTAACAGAAATGTTTTTAGCAGGTGTCAAAAAGAGTATAGTGAAGGCACCTACAGGGAGTTCCAAAGTGCCACTACTCTGAAAGATTAATTTCTTAGAACTGTGGAACAAGTATTAGGTTGCACCTGTAACAGAGCAGGAGCAGTCGAGTGGACATACAAGGGAAAAGGCGATCTCACAAGTGATGATGATACTGCATTGTATTTAATCCAGAATGCGGCAGCTAGACTGGTGACTGGGAGTGGCCGCAGAGACCATATAACACCAGTCCCGAAAAACCTACATTGGCTCCCAGTACCTTTCCAAGCACAATTCAAAGTGTTGGTGCTGACCTTTAAAGCCCCAAACTGCCTCGGTCCAGTATATCTGAAGGAGCGTCTCCACCCCCATCGTTCTACCCGGACACTGAGGTCCAGCACTGAGGGCCTTCTGGCAGTTCCCTCACTGTGAGAAGTGAGGTTACGGGGAACCAGGCGAGGCCCTTCTTGGTGGTGGCGCCCAATCTGTGGAACATCAGATGTCAAGGAAATAAACAACTTTTAGAAGACATCCGAAGGCAACCCTGTTTAGGGAAGTTTTTAACGTTTGATGTTTTATCATGCTTTTAATATTCTTTTGGGAGCCACCCAGAGTGGCTGAGGAAATCCAACCAGATGGGCGGGGTAACAACAACAACAACAACAACAACAACAACTATTATTATTAATTGTAAACAAATTTGGGGCTGTTTTATTTTGAATGACAGCTAATATAGTGCTTAAATGAAAAACAAATAAACATAGTCACTGCGGTACAATCTTGCTTCTGTTAGAATCGTAGGGCATTGCCTTATATTGTTTTGAGTCTGACCATTGATCCATTAGCTCAGTATAGTCTCCAATGACTGGCAGCAGATTGGCTTTCAGAGTAGGCTTTCTCCCAGCTCTCCCGGCAGATGCCAGGGGTTGAATCTGGAACCCTCTTCATGCAAAGCAAATGCTCTTTGGCTGAGCTATGGACAATTGCATACTTTGAAACTGGCTTTCATATTCCTTGCCGCTTCCCAGTGCTGCTTTGCTGCCTTGAAGTCAAATCCGAGTGAGGTTAGGAGCAGGAGCTAATTCTTCCTGCCCTCACTCTAGCATCTTCTGTACAGGAAGCATTCAGGAAATCATACCAGGTTAAACCAGGTTGAACAGCTGGTGGTAGCTGTGAAGGCAAGTGGGAGCATGCTATTTTAGAATCTCACTTCAATTCCAGCTTTGAGCTGAACACATGCTTAGAATTGCTCTAAGCTCGGTTCTAGAATGTTGGTAGGAGCCTCTTAGTGTGATCAGGAACCCCCTTTTCCAGAGTTCCTGTTCTACCAGAGGGTACCATGCACATATAGATGCATCTGAATGTGTGGAGAACCAGAGTGAGGGCAGGGGAGCCACTCTGTTTGTCAAAGAGGGTCTAGTGTCAAACAAATTAGAGCTCTCCTTCACAGAATTGCTGTAGGTGACAATACCAGTTCTTCAGAGGAAGTTAGTTCTGGGGACTAAACCAGGCTTCCTCAACCTTGACCCTCCAGATGTTTTTGGCCTACAACTCCCATGACCCCTAGCTAGCAGGAGCAGTGGTCAGGGATGCTGGGAATTGTAGTCTCAAAACATCTGGAGGGCCGAGGTTGAGGAAGCCTGGACTAAACAGTACAGAATTGTTTTACAAGCCAAAGGGTGGTGTCCACTAAGAAGCAGTAACTCTGGAATGGCTTGTGGAGAAAGGGAGTTGGGCCTATATAAAAATATTGTGGCCTCTTCCAGTTTCCCATTATGGTATCGTAAACATGTTGCCCCAATGTTGTGAATGGAGCTTACTAGCAAAATATCTATTTAATTTAGAGAGATAATACAAAGAAAATGGGAACGTGGTAGCTAATTTCTTTAAGAATATGACATATTACCAGCCTAACAATTTGAAAGAGATAAACAAATGCGGGAAAATCCCAAACGGAATAACTTTACCATTTATTTCAGCTTGTTTTCCTTATTTTAACACAATGCATTACTGGAAGCTGGCAGAAGGAAGAAAATCAGTGCTTAATAAGTACTTAAGAGAATGAGGATCTTAATTAGAGCAGCTGAACTGTCCAAACACCACCTTAAATCAATGAAAATATATGAACAAATTGAAGAAGACACTGAAGGATGTGCTTCGAAATTCTTTGTTCCTTTCTAATTTGTGATTTCAAATCTTGCTTGGTTAATTAGTGGTATCACAAAAACCCTTATCATGGCCTTGGATTGCTGCCAAGTGTGGATTTCTTTTTTTAAAAAAAAACTTTTTGCCAAATTAAACAGCCAAGATAAAGTTTCTTGCAGGGGAGGGAGCCAACCATTAATCATCAGAACTGCTCAAAAAAGCTCAGGCTTTCTTCTTTCAATTTGGATGCCATTTGAAAGTACGGAGTGATTTGTGGAGACAGCTAGGAACATGGGGCGCTCTACCTCAACCCCTCAGTTGTTCATTCTTTGGATGATATCCCAGTCTACCAAGAAACACTACCAGTTCAAAGGACAGGCTTCCAACCTAAGCATAATGTGCAGTTTCAAAACAAATATTCTCATTCTTTCTCATATCAGTGACAGGATTGTTTTGTTACCATGAGCATAGAAATGGGGACCTGCAACAAAATGTTGCAGTGTGAAGTGCTCCTGGGCAGTGTTCCAGTCACTCAAGCCCAACTGCATGATACTCCATTCCATTGCCACCTGGTCAGCATTCTATAGCAACTGAGCACCCTCAGTTCACCCTCAGTATTGCAGGGTGAAGGTTCCCTTTTTAGGTCTCCCCCAACTGTGTTTGTACTTCTGCAAACCTTAGAGTCCTCTAAAGCCTGCCAGAATCCCCCTCTTGTGCATAGATAGTGAAATCCTGATTACATAAAGATCCACAGCCCTCAGGACCAAGGCAGACATGGAACCATTTGTGCAATTAGCAAATCGCATGAATTCTCCTTCTTTTCAAAAGCAAATCGCAGGTGCAGGGAGCATTATCTGGATCAGGACCCCCCTGTTTGCATTGGAAGAATATCACCCGTTTGTGCCAGTGGATCCTTCCAATGTGATTAGCAGGTATGGGAATATGGATTAGGTTAAAGCATAGCTGTCAACCTTCCCTTTTTTTGCAGGAAATTCCCTTATTCCAGCGCCGTTTCCTGCTGCTTCCTGCTGCTATCCTGAATTGTTAGATATTCCGTAGACTGTCCCCGGACAGGTGAGGCTGCTGATCCCTTATTTTCGAGGCTGCTGATCCCTTATTTTCAAATCTGAAAGTTGACAGCTATGGGTTAAAGACCAACCTCATCTCCTGACAACATACAGTAGGATGTGGGTTTTTTGCTCTGAGTGGAGCATGAGGAGTCCACATCCCATCAGGTCACTGGTGGATGAAGAACCTCTCTTCCCCAGACCCATGTCATTTGGGGCCAGATTCTACGCCAAGCCTAGGGAGCAGACCGGAAGGAGGAGCAGAACTGTACTCAGGAAGTTTTCCAAGAAATCAATAGGTGAGCTGCAGTTTGAAAGTCTATATGACTTGGTACTGGTGAGCTCTCTTTTTAAGGGTTTGAAATCTCAGTAGCACACACAAGCTATGGGCTGGGACCCAGGAGACCAGGATTCAAATGCCTCATTCAATTATGTAGCTCATGGAGTGCTCTTGGGCCAGTCACTCACTCCCAGCCCAACTTACCTCACAGGGGTTTTGTTGGAATTAATTGGGTGACAACTTGGGGAAGGTGAGCCTTCAGTGCAATATGGAAAGAAGGAGAAAGTGGGAGAACTGTGGAAACAGGTAGAAGGGCATGCAGCTGGGACGCTCTGACTTATGTGCCCTGGGAATTCCCTCTGCTGTCTATTCTCCTGGCTGGGCTCGGGGCAATGAGAGGGAGAAGGAGGGAGCTGGAACATTGTACCATGGCACATGCATTTTGGGATGCATTCTCAGTTTGCTTAGGAGGTCGCTTGGCCACATTGTCCAGAAGTATCATGACACGGATGATCATACCATACTGTGTAATGAGTTTCATGGATAGGTTCTGATAAAGTTTTAGGGTTTTAATAGTGCTGTGCTGAAATATGTCCTCCAGCTTCTGAAAGGCTTTCTCCCTCTGTGAAAGAGGCTTCGGTTTTTCTCCCTCATTCTTAGAACACTTGAACATTTCTTTTGAGTTTCACTGGGTGGGCGATTTTGAGCATATCTTATCGTTCTGAAGTGATGAAGGACAGGGTGGTTTTTCATTCTTATGAGTAAATTCTTTCTTTCTAGCAAATGTTTCTCCAGCACTATGGAGCCTCCCTGGGTGCCTGCACTTTCTGATCTGAAAGCGCCCCCTGGAAGGAGTCACCTCATACTGTCTTCTCCTGAGCTTTGGTTGGGCACCTGGGTAGGCTACTGAGATTATTTGGAGCCACCTCAAAAATAAGATAAGCACATGAAAATCCCTGCATGCCATGCGAATGTCTACAAAGCTTTCTCTCCCCTTTGATTTTGTTTTAATTATTCAAAAAACAAACAAACAAACAGCACACTAAAAGTAATAATCAAAGCAGTAATAGAAACAGGAAGGATAACATTACAGGACAATAATATAAAAACCATAGAGAGCTCAGATAAGAATGAGTGGCATAAAATATATTCCACAGTGGAATGCAAAGCTCATCTTTGTACCAAGCATACCAAATACTCATAAATGTTGCCAACCTAGTCAGATGGGTGGGGTACAAATAATAACATTATTGTTATTGTTATTGTTATTGTTATTGTTATTAGTGGGAATGTGCCATCCATGAGATTGTTTGGTCATATAAATCACAAACATCCCCCAAGCATAAGCAAAGTAAAAGAGGGTCTGCATAACCCCTGGAGGCACATACTTTATGAGTCATTTTTTTTGGAAATGGCAATGAACATGACTTTTTTAAACCATAGATCCATAGAATAACAAAATGCGTCCTTCCACCCTTGAGATATCACTAGATGAGCAGCAACCAACAGATACAGAATTGATTGTTGGGAAGTAAGGTCAGCCTTGGCACTGTCAAAAATGGAGAAGAGACACAGCTTAGCATCCAAGGTGACCTTATTTGCCAGGAAGAATAGGGCCAGTCTTGACAGACTCTGGGGTTGTGCGTCCATCTCACTTAAGAGGCCAGGGGCCAGCGCTGTCCGGAGACACTTCCGGGTCACGTGGCCAGCGTGACATCGCTGCTCTGGTGAGCCAGAGCCGCACACGGAAACGCTGTTTACCTTCCCGCTGGTAAGCGGTCCCTATTTATCTACTTGCACCCGGAGGTGCTTTTGAACTGCTAGGTTGGCAGGCGCTGGGACCGAGCAGCGGGAGCGCACCCTGCCGCAGGGATTCGAACCGCCGACCTTTCGATCAGCAAGTCCTAGGCACTGAGGCTTTAACCCACAGCGCCACCTGCGTCCCGGAATATTATTACCAGGAAGTAAATACTCTTCATGTCTTAGTTTAGGAAAACAAGAGGAGCCTTCTGGATCAGGCCAAGGGCCCATCTAGCCAAACATCCTGTTCTCCCAGTGGACAACCCAAATCCAGTGGGAAGCCTACAAGCTAGACATGAGTAAAGTAGTTCAAGGAACTATCACCACATGAGATATGATATGGTATGTTACTTGAATAACAGGTGAGCCAACTTGCCTCCTGTGGAGAATCTGAGCTTCCAATGAATTGTAGAGTTGGAAGGGATCATGAGGGTCATTGGGTCCAACCCCTGCAATGCAAGGATCTTTTGCCCAAACTTTTTTTTAATACACACTGTGAATGGCATCAATATACTAACAAGAAGGGATCTTGTACAGTGGTACCTCTGGTTGCGAACAGGATCCGTTCCGGAGACCCGTTCACAACATAAAAAGCCTGTAACCTGAAGCACCGTATCTGCACAGGTGCGTGCCACGATTTGGCACTTGTGCACATGCGCAAGTGGCAAAACCCGGAAGTAACCCTTTTCGGTACTTCCGGGTCTCCACGGGACGCAACCTGAAAAAATGTATCATGAAGCAAACGTAACATGACTGTAATATGGTGCACTAATAGAACAATAGTGCATTGTATTTTTACCTTCTGTGGTTCTATTTTTACAAAATTGAAACTGTATATATTCTCTCACATATATTTTCTCTTTCTGACTGCACAATAAGTCTTCTTGTTTACTATTATTACTATTATTATTATTTATTATTATACTGCATTGCATTGTAGATTACTGTAACAATTCAACATAATTCCTCATTCAAGGCACACACAAAAATAATTAAATGTGTCAAGGTACGCACACTGGAAACCAAATAATAATGTTCTGCTAACCCACAGGAGTTCTCCTTTTTCTAATGCTCCATAACAGTGACATAATAGAAATATGAGCAGACTTTATCAAAAATTATTTGAGCTGCAAGGCAAAGGTTTGATAATTTTGAACCAGAAAGCCATATCAATATGTGAAACCACATAGCGTTATTTTTTTATATATACCCATCTGTAAAAGTGCACGTTGCACACAGAACTGCAACTTGCTATGGCTGACAGGAAAAAGGTGCATCTAAAAAGCTGCTTTTAAATCTGCTAACCGCCATGCAATTCTTTAGCATGGGGGGGGAATCAATTGGGGTTGGGGGAATTCATTCTGGTTCCTCAAAGAACTAATAATCAACCTCCAGGCATTCAGCAAACCTCTAATAGCCTTGCAACCAAATGAAAAGATCCACTTGAACTTTTCCATGAATGCAGGCCCCTTTGGTGTGGAAAGTGAGTACTTCAGAACAGGGTTTTCCCACTTTCCAAATAATAAAAAGAAAGAACAATGGACAGCTGACTCAGTGTAAGTAAGAAGCTAAGGCTGCTAGTGGGAGATGTAAAATTATTCTGAGCTGAAACACCTCTTGAGGGAATGCATCTAGATGGCAAATCTGTGGTCCTCCAGGGCTTGTTGCATTACACTTACCACCAATGGTGCATATCGCCCAGCCCTAGTTCCTAGACTTCTCCCTCTTCTCCTAGGCTAATATAAATAGGAAGATATTAAGCCTTGCCTATCCTAAGTCTAAGGATGCGGGTGGCGCTGTGGGTTAAACCACAGAGCCTAGGACTTCCCGATCAGAAGGTCGGCGGTTCGAATCCCCGCGACGGGGTGATCTCCCGTTGCTCAGTCCCTGCTCCTGCCAACCTAGCAGTTCAAAAACATGCAGTGCAAATAGATAAATAGGTACCACTCTGGCGGGAAGGTAAACGGCGTTTCCGTGTGCTGCTCTGGTTTGCCAGAAGCGGCTTAGTCCTGCTGGCCACATGACCCGGAAGTTGTACGCCGGCTCCCTCGGCCAATAAAGCAAGATGGGCGCTGCAACCCGAGAGTCGGTCACGACTGGACCTAATGGTCAGGGGTCCCTTTACCTTTACCTTTATCCTAAGGCTGCAATCCTATATGCAGACATGGCAGCAAGTCCAATTCAACCCAGTGGGAGTAAGAACATAAGAAGAGCCTGGTGGATCAGGCCAATGGCTTCCTGGTCAGCTTCCTGTTCTCATGGTGGCCCACTAGATGTTTGTGGGAAACCCACAAGTAGGACTGAAACACAAGAGCACTCTCCCCTCCTGTGGTTTCCATCAGCCAGCATTCAGAGTTGGCGCGTATTGCTCAATAAAATCAACTCATGTCCATTTTTTAAAAAAATGTCCTTTCAGGGTGTGTTTTTTAAAACAATCAGAACTTGAGTTTTATTTTATATGTCAAGATCTAGGCTGAGTGGATGGAGCACCACTCGTTTCGATTCTATGCGAAGCGCACTGGCTCTGCTGCCCTGCAGTTTGGTGTTTCTCTAATTAGGAGGAAAGCCTGTGCTAATTTCCAAATACATGATCCTGCCCGGTTGTGAGATTAAGACTTCAGAGTCATAATAGATGTCTCCCCATCAGGACTGCTTTAATGTGGTAGAAGAAGACTAATTATATATCCTGGGCTGCCTTGTTAGAAAACCCAGAGGCTGATATTTCTTCCTCCTGGCCGCCACAATAAACTGTAATACATACAAAAAACCACTAGACTGAAAGGAATTGAAAATGCAAAGCTTTCCTAAACATCCCTCTGAGTCAGGCATAGGCAAACTCGGCTCTCTAGAGAGCCGAGTTTGCCTATGCCTGCTCTGTCTTTGGGGGATGGTGACCCTCACCTGGGCTAGGAGATGGTAAGGTAAAGGTAAAGGGACCCCTGACCATTAGGTCCAGTCGTGACCGACTCTGGGGTTGCGGTGCTTATCTCACTTTATTGGCCGAGGGAGCCGGCATACAGCTTCCGGATCATGTGGCCAGCATGACTAAGCTGCTTCTGGAGAACCAGAGCAGCACACTGAAACGCCGTTTACCTTCCCGCTGGAGTGGTACCTATTTATCTACTTGCATTTTGACGTGCTTTCAAATTGCTAGGTTGGCAGGAGCAGGGACCGAGCAACGGGAGCTCACCCCATCACGGGGATTCAAACCACCGACCTTCTGATCGGCAAGTCCTAGGCCCTGTGGTTAAACCCGCAGCGCCACCTGTGTCCCTAGGAGGTGGAAGGAATGCAATTATTAAGAGATGCAAGGTACACCAGAAGCTGAGCAGATTATTTGTGCTTCTGGTCCACTATTGCATGCTCTGACTGGCAGCTTCTTCCCAGCATCTATTTCAGAGAGGAGCCTTTCCCATCAGTTGGTACCCAGTTGTTTTAACTGGAGCTGCCAAGGGCCGAAGCTGGGACCATTTACATGCAAGGCATGTTGCTCTAGTGCTGACCTATGGGCAGAACCAGAGCTGCTTGTATGCTAGTAACCCATCATTATATACAGTATGTGCACTCAGGCTTTATAACCGTCTTCTGGCTCAGCAAGAGAAAGGGACACACAATGTCAGCTGCTCTGAGTGACAGGTAGTGTGGATCAGTCTGGCCAGGTACCAGAAACTTTGGTTTCTACACTTGCCTGGATAAACAAGGCAGATCCTTCGCAGGGTTGGAGGAGAGGGAAAATTAGGAAGCAGGACTCGTCTCTTCCTGAACTGTTCCCATCCAGCTTGTAATTGTAAGAAATGATGCCTGAATTTGATTGTTTCTATTCCTTCCTTAACCCATCCCCCTTGGGGGTCATGTCTTTTAGACAGTGCTTTTTCTGGGGGAATGCAAGGGTATGTGTACCCCTAAACATTTTGTGAATTTAATGGAAGAAGAAACTAAAATTTTAGTTTCTTCTCTAGCACGGCGAATCGTCAGTTCCTTTGCTACCCCCAATGGCGGCCTCATTTCCTTTCCCCGTGTTTCCTGAGTCTCAGAAGGAAGCGAGCGTTTAATGTGTGGAGCAGTGTGGAATGTGGATGTGTGGTGTTTTATTGATGAAAGTTTGGCCTCATTGAGGGGCAGTATTTCAATACCACCAGCAAGCAGAGGAATCAGGAAGATGTTAGTGCATGCAACCTCATGCCAATGTGGAAGTTACTGTGAGCTGTCGGCTGTGTAATATGAGGTGATGCATGATCTTTGTACTTTTGTCCATTTGGTGTATTTATTTTTCCCGATTTGAACTATAAAATGGTGGTTTTCTTGAGTCAAAATGACTTTTTTTCTTAGAAAAAAAGCACTGCTTATAGAAGGTGAGTCTAATGGCAGAAACATTTGTTTTGCTTTTTAATTGATTGAATGCAAGCTCAGGAAGCCACTATTTGGCCGGAAAGCAGGGTAAAAATGCTTTAAATAAAATGCATAATCTTCCTGTTAGCTGTACTGCAGCTTCTGCCTGTAAGGATGTTGGGTCAGAGAATAGACACGCTTGCAGCCTGCTTGGTGGCAACCGCTAGTCAGTGCTAATTGCTCACTGAATCTAGCTGTGGAATCAAAATCTAATTGCTTACTAACAGATTTACTGCAGCAGCCTAATTATTTGCAGCCTCCAAGACTGGAACATTACGATGCACACTCCAGCTTGTGATATTAAAAAAATATATCTGTTGAAAGCTTATCAAAAGCTTCTACAATGACCTAATTATTTATTCGGGCTCCCTCCGCCCTGGAACTTACTTTCCACAATATTATGGGGACAGACACAAAAAACGCTTTCCCTTAGGAAAAGCTACAGTACGAAGGGGCTGAGATGGTGTAATGCATTCACCATGCAATATACAAACAAAGTCATAAGGAATCTACTAGCAAATCTTTTTTAAAATGTTGTATAAACACTGGGAAACACTGGGAAACACTGGCCTGCGTGTGCTCCAACTGGAGAACATCCTTTACCAAAGGTGTCATGGGTTTTGAAGATGCTCAAACTCAGGATGAAAGGGAGAAATGTGCTAAGAGGAAGGCACACTTGGCAAACCCTCACTGTGATCAACTCCTGCCCAAAAACCTGTGTCCCCACTGTGGAAGGACATCCAGATCCAGATTTGGCCTCCACAGTCACTTACGGACTCACTGTTAAAACCATGTTTATGGAAGACAATCTTACTCTTGATCGCCAAAGAAGAAAAAAAGAAGACTAGCTATGATGGCTAAGTTCTACCTCCGGTGTCAGAGACAGCATGGAAATTACAGAATGCACAAAAAGTGCATTTCCTTCACTTTCCCTACAAAACTCATTTCCTATAAAAGAGACCCAAAACTCTGATTCCTGAGTACCCTAAAGCTGGGAGTCAGTCATGGAGAAAGTGCTGGTGCACTTTTGGACTCCTTATAGGCATCTCGTTGGCCACTGTGAGTTCAGGATGCTGGACTAGAGGAGCCATTGGCCTGATCCTGCAGGCTCATCTTATGTTTTCATATAGCACCTCTGTCCCCATGAGATGAGCCACTCTCCCTACGGCTTCCATGATATTGGCTTAGAAAGATGTCAGGCGACATCTCCTCCACGCCTGCCTAAATAGGGAAATAGCTGCGTTTATTGCCAAGCTGAATTCCCTATAGAAATCAAAGGAGACATTGACGTCTCCCTTGATTTCAGTAGAAAGCTTTACAGAGCCAACTAGGGGACGGCGGGAGATGCAATAACACTTTTCTAAGAAATGACATTGAAATGGCCTCACAGGCCACACGGGGATTAGGCCCAAAGACTGGATGCTCCCCACCATTGTCTCTCTAGGGCTAAATTTAAAGATATAGAGGCTGCCCTACATTAAACTTTGCTGCCACTTGATCCTTAAAACATGTTTTCTTGTTAGTGGGAATTCCCTGCAAAGTTTACATAGGAGAAGCAAAACACCATCTGATTCAAAACCCGCTGCAAAGCTGGTCGCTCACCTGCCCATCGCAGGTAAGAAAATAATAATAATGATCATATGCCACTTGGGGAGGACAGGTGGGCTGCAGATATGTCCACCGGTCTGTATCTCATCTTAGAAATGGTTGGCGGTAGCAAACCACCAACAGCTGTGATGATGGAGATGGATTCACTGCTCTTAGGCTGTTATTATTACCATTTATTAAATTTGTATACTGGCCATACCCGCAGGTCTCGGGGTAGTCACAGCATAAAATCACGATATAAAAACACAAAAACAACCCAATAAACCCTCCCTCCCCAACACATTTTAAAAGGGCATTTAAAATAGGAACTTTTTGTCTGGTGCCCAAAGATGTATAATGAAGGCGCCAGCCAAACCTCCTTGGGGAAAGTATTCCACAAACAGGGAGCCGCTGCTGAAAAAAGGAAGATGCTGTTAGATTACCACTCTCGTGAAGTCCAGACAGAATGGCCAATGTTAAAGGGAGATGGGAATAGTAGGCTGGCAATATCTGGAGGACCACAGGTTCCCTACCTCGGTAACAGAACACCTAGCAAACTCGCTGGGCTGTATCCAACCAAGTTAGTTGCATCTGGCTAAGATGGACACACACAGAGAGAGCTCTCCAGAGCAGAATTGGAATGAAGTGGGAAAGATGGGGGGGCACACTTTCATTTAGCAATCAGATGTCATCCTGCTTGTGGAATGACTCAATTAGATTCAACCTTTTTTTAAAAAAAGTTGTTTACCTTTTTTCAGGGACCAGATTCAAGTTGCTCATCAGTTCTGACTCTTTCCCCGTGCCAGAGAGGATGCACAGAGCAGAGAGAAAAGGCACAGCAAATGCTAGCAAATATTTAAATAAATACATTGATACACCAGGACTCCGTTGCAGCAATAAAACACATTGGCCGTCTGTTGTTTTGTGCAGCAGTCAATTCACATTTGGAAAATGGTCCCGCATTTGATATAACTCATCTCTTTCCCTCTCTGCTGCACAAGAAACTGATTTTGTGCCTGTAGTCAAAAGATGTGACTTACAATACAGGAGGCATGAACATGCTGACTAGGAAAGCGACACCTCCGCGCACCAGTGTTGGAGACATGAACCTTCGTTTGTGAATCTAGAATCAGCTTCCCCTCTCTTCCCCTCCTAATGAATATCTCAAGAGGCCACCGGTTGCAAACTGTGTCTGCTGCTTTTGCAGCAGGGCAGCGCTGCAAATTATGGTTGCTGTGGGGAGAATAGCTGGCGTTTTTCGCAGCAAACAGGAAATGTGTGGAAATAAAAAATGTGCACATATGCATGCCTTTTTAAAAAGAGCATGCACATATTTGGGGAAATGGAATGCTACTGTAATCTGGTGCCTCTATAGATGTGTTCAGAGCGGATCGCCAGAGCTTAATGTGGGGACCAGATAGAAGCATGCACACAAATGCCACCCCTAATATATTCAATAGCCATGGGATGCTGAGTTACTGTTGGGTTAAAAATGAGGAAGGGGAAACAGGGGCAGGAGGAACGGAATGCTATGGCTGTTGCCATGAGCAGAAAGCACACCACACTGCAACACTTGGTTGCAGCTCCCACTTTTGTTTTGTTTTTAAAAGCAAGCAAACTAATGGGCATGCATACTTCATATTCAATCCACTGCCGTCACATATAGTGAAGTTAATGTGATGTTTGTTTGAAAGTTTCCAAGGTGTTTAGTTTTGACAAGAGATATTTCAAAGAGAAGACGTGTTTTATTAAGCTGTACCCACCCTTTAAGCAATGAAATCGCAGCAACTTAAAAGACACATCATTTCCATTTACAAGCACATTGAACTGTAAATTGCATTTAACTCTTTGGCAATTTATATTGCAAAATGGGGAAACACTAAAGACATGCTACTTATCAGCTTTCAGCATTTCTCTGTTGTGTTATGTACTCTCCTTATTAAAACCTTGTGAACGTGTGCTGTGTGTGCTCCATTGATCCTTCCATTTTCCAAGGGTGCCAATCATATATATATATATATATATATATATATATATATATATATATATATATATAGTGTATATACTGTGTATATACTGTGTATATACTGTGTGTGTATACAGTGGTACCTCAGGTTAAGTACTTAATTCGTTCCGGAGGTCCGTTCTTAACCTGAAACTGTTCTTAACCTGAAGCACCACTTTAGCTAATGGGGCCTCCCGCTGCTGCCACGCCACCGGAGCACGATTTCTGTTCTCATCCTGAAGCAAAGTTCTTAACCCGAGGTACTATTTCTGGGTTAGCGGAGTCTGTAACCTGAAGTGTATGTAACCTGAAGCGTATGTAACCCGAGGTACCACTGTGTATGTGTGTGTGTGTGTTTTAACACAAACCTTGCAGATTAAAAAAAAAACAACCAGTGGTATCACCTTTGTTTTTAAGTTACCACTGAAATTTCACAATTCCTCATTCCGGTACAGCTTATTTTGTTAGCACACACGTGTTTATAAGGTTTTAAGCAGCCAAGTAAGAGATAGCAAATTTTAGCTTCACTGATAATATTGATGGAGCAATAACTGGCAAAGAGCTGATAGGAAAGGGATCTTGGGTAAAGGTAAAGGTGCCTCTGACCGTTAGGTCCAGTCTTGGACGACCCTGGGGTTGTGTGCTCATCTCATTCTATAGGCCAGGGGAGCCAGCATTTGTCTGCAGACAGCTTCTTGGTCATGTGGCCAGCATGACTAAGCCACTTCTGGCAAACCAGAGCAGTGCACGGAAATGCCGTTTACCTTCCCGCCGGAACGGTACCTATTTATCTACTTGCACTTTGACGTGCTTTCGAACTACTAGGTTGGCAGGAGCTGGGACAGAGCAATGGGAGCTCACCCCGTCATGGGGATTTGAACCGATGAACTTCTACTGGCAAGCCCTAGGCTCTGTGTTTCAGACCACAGCGCCACCCGCGTCCCTGTTCTGGTTATAACATCTCAAAAAGGATATTGTGGAGCTACTTCCCTACAATGGAAGGCTAAAATGTTAGGAGCTTTTTAGTTTAGGTGATTTGGGGGGGGGGTATGATAGATATGTATGGGGACTCAGCTACCTTAGTCCCAAAACAGTGTTTTGAATGCTTTTAAACATGCAAAATCAGAGGGTGCTGGAGAGCAAAAAATAAAATAAAAATCCTATGTGATTCCCCCCCCCCCCTTTCTGGTTTTCCCTGTGTGTAGATCCACCCTAGGATTCTGCACGGTATGGAGAATGTGGAAGTACAGAGGAAGAGAAAGTTTGTGCTCTCATAATACTAGAAGCATCTGTGGTCATCTAGTGAAGCTTCATGATGGGAGATACAGGATAGGCAAAAGGGGACACTTCTTCACACAGCACATGACTGGAGTGGTCCCTGACTGCAAATCATTAAACTATGGAATTCCCTTCCACAAAATGTATTCTGGCCACCAACTAAGATGGTTTTAAAAGGGGATTAGACAAATTAATGAAGGGTAAGGTTATCCATGGTTTCTAGGTATGGTGTCTATATAAAGGTACAAAGGTAAAGGACCCCTGGACGGTTAAGTCCAGCCAAAGGCAACTATGGGGTTGCGGTGCTCATCTCACTTTTAGGCCGAGGGAGCCGGCGTTTCTCCACAGAAAGCCTTCTGGGTCATGTGGCCAGCATGACTAAACCGCTTCTGGTGCAACAGAACACCGTGACGGAAACCAGAGAGCATGGAAACACCGTTTTCCTTCCCACCGCAGCGGTACCTATTTATCTACTTGCACTGGTGTGCTTTCAAACTGCTAGGTTGGCAGGAGCTCACTCTGTTGCAGAAATTCAAACTGCCAACCTTCTGATTGGCAATCCCAAGAGGCTCAGTGGTTTAGACCACAGCCTTTACCTTACATTTACCTTTACTATAAAATTTTCTATATACAACCTCTTGGATCAGAGGTAGCATGGATACGTGTGTTTTGGGAATTCTGGATGGAGATACATGTACATGTGATATATTATCATGTGATAATATGATAGGTAAAACGCATGTGTACTTCATCTTTTATTCTTAAAGAAGGGAAAGCAATAGCAACAACTGCACAGGTCAGGCCTATGCATGTGCTGATGTATGTGCAAACCCTCTGCACCAAATCCACTCAGTGGAAAGTGCAGCTGTACCCCTTTTACACAGGGCTCCAGGGTGTTATGTATGTGAACTGCCCTCCAGATCAAGGAAAGGAATAGCACCACTCTTTTCTGCCTTGGTCAAACCACACCTGGAGTACTGTGTCCAGTTTGGGGCACCACAGTTTAAGAAGGTTATTCTCAAGCTGCAATGTGTGCAGATGAAGGTAACCACAAAGGGTCTGGAAACCAAGTCTTATGAGGAACGGTTGAGGGAGTTGAGCAACCTTAGCCTGGAAAAGAGGAAACTGAGAAGAGATATGATAGCCATCTTCAAACATCTCTGTGCTGGTCCTGTGGGTAGATTGAGAGGCGAGGTCCTAGACCGGTCCAAGGTCCAAGGAGCGATATGGAGGCAGTCCATAAAAGCTGAGGCTGGGTGCAGGGTAAGGTTCAGGCAGGAACTAGCAACCAACAACTTTGCTTCCGCAACTTGGGACTGGGGCTGGCTGGCTTTTATCTGCCCCAAGGCATAGGGCGGCCACGATCCTCAGGTGACTTGCCTCTCCTGGCCTGGAGGCGAGCACTCCTCCTGCGGGAACTTAGTTCCCTCCGCCTCTCTGCAGCCCAGGAGAGGCTGGAGGGTTATCGGACCCAGAGGCAACCTCAGCTTCCTCTGACGGGGCTGAGAGTGGAGCACCTGCAGGCAATGTGTCCTCCACCACCTCAGGAGCCAGAGCAGACTCAGCTGGTGCCTGCACCTGAGGATCCAGCACAGGTGAGGACCCTTCAGGCTCCGGCCCCAGCCCCAGCTCAGCTGGTTCTGGAGGCGGGGACTCCTGTGCAGGCTGAGATTCCTCAGGTTCAGCCTCCAAGTCCGAATCCCAGGCCATCACAATCTCAAGGGTTGCCACATGGAAGATGGAGTAAGCTTGTCTTCTGCTGTTCCAGAAGGTAGAATCTGAAGCAAGGGATTCAAGTGACATTAAAAGAAATTCCAGCTCTTCCAACAGTGGAATGGAATACCCCAAAAGGGGGTAAACTCTTCTTCATTTGAGGTTTTTAAGCAGATATTGGATGGCTTTCTGTCAGGGATTCTTCACCTGTGAGTCCCCAAATTGCTGGGGGTTGAACTAGGCAACCCTTTGGGTCTCTTCTAACTCTACAATTGTGTAATTCTCCCCTCCCATGAAATAACAACTCCCTGCATCCTGATACTGTGCCGCATATTCCAGTACATGGGGCAAGTGTGACTTCAGTCCAGAACTACAATCAAACTGCAACAGTCATCGAGTCAATTTCTTAATACACACAATAACTTGCAGAAATGCACACTAATGGCCTTTACTTTTCACGTGCCAAAATAATGACTTTGAACGGGGGTTCTGAAAGAGCAGACGTGACACTCTGTACATTTCAAGCACCCGAGGAATAAAAATAACCACAGTTTAACAAGCAGAGGGAAGCTTTTTATGCAACTCTTGAGTTAGTATGCTAAACATTAAAACCTGACATTATCGCCCATTTATCATTATTAAGGGTCTCTTCACCCTTGGATGAGCAAACCAACTTCCTGTTAATAATACTGATGCTTCTACCCAACCATAAGGGAAGAATGGACCTATTTGATCTTACAGAATTCCAGAAGAGCACACAGAAACAAAAGCACTGCAGGAATGCCACTGAGTAACATTCAGATGGATTTCTACACCAATGCTCCACTAAAAATACAAAACAGAAAGCAAACACCACAGTGAGAAAAGCTATTATCTTAGCACTGAAGGTGAAATCATTTGGGCTGTTTATTTAAGGCTAGGCTGCATTCGACTGCCCAGACACTAGGCAAGAGGAATTGCTAAGTTCCCCATTAATCATCATCATCATCATCATCATTCATATAGGGCTTTGCAATATTCAAAGGGCATCACATATGTGACGACACTGTGGCAATATTAATTTATTATTATGAAAATGGGGGAGATTTCACTACTTTGCCTTTGGGCAATGGAAGCATTTTAGGTGAAGGGCTGTAGCTCAGTGGTGGACAAGAATGGAGATTTCTCACAGTGTGTATTTAAAGGCAATTTCACCTAATTAAGACTTCCCGAGACCAAAACACAGCTATCCTTTGAAATTTGCACTTTACTGAATTTTGCCATGCAGTTCTCCAGAAAAATAACAGGTTAAGAAAATGCATAAACCACGGTAACATGTGCATAGCAATGGATATATTAGTGAAAGCAGTATGGAAAAATTCATCATGTTAAGGAAATGTGCTTGCAAGAAAATATGTATGTTAGGCGAAATTGCATTGCAGAAATGCTTGTGCTGGGGGGGGAGTGCCGATGAATTTTCATGAGGATTTAAATAAATAAATCTGTAAACTTGTTAAAATCCTGTGCAAACTGAACTTCAGTCGATCACTATGCAATGAAGAGCAGTTGAGAAAAGTTTTAAATAAAATAATTTAGAAAATCAACAAATATATGAGCAGTGAAGTCCCTGGGGTCCTCCAGCTATTGCTGGACTCAAAACTTCAGAAGTCCCACCCAGCATAGCAAATGCTCAGAGATTATGGAAGTTTTTTATTTATTTTATTTATTTAGCAGAAATCGTATACTTTGTAATGGTAAGCAAAACCTGGATGCCAAGCCCATCTAGATCCTCGGTTTGGAGATCCTTAAACCATCAGTGGAAAGTACTGGTGATGTCACTTACTAAAGACATTTGGAATCTCTGGAGATTCCTTGAGCTTGCCATACGGAAAAAGAAGAAGATTGAACATGCAAGATTCTCATACTCATTAAGTTTCCTAATGCAGAACTGGCATCACCCAGCAGCACTATTGCTACAATGGTTAGTGTTATGTACTGAGTTGAATAGGATCCAAAGGGCAGCAGTCTGATTGGTCCTACAACAATAGGGTCCAGAATGCAGCAGTCTGGTTGGTCCTAAAACAATGCAACAGTATGATTGGCCGCAGGAGCCACCCAATCCAGCTCCAGGTGGAAGTGAATCCGCAACCTGATTGGCCTACAGGAGAATCCCAGAAATAGCCAATCACGTGCAGCCCATTGTGTAAATAATGTATATAAAGCAGATATTTTGGGGAAACTTTCATTCCTCACTACTATGAGCTGAATAAAGAGCATGAAATCCACACTCGACTCCGAGTATATTTCAGTTAGAAAGGGTCACAGAAGGACCTTCTGTTCTATGTTTGCTATCATGCCCCTTTATAAGTCCATCTCCCGTTGTATGAAATGTGACTCGGCACTATTTGAACTATACCTCCATCTCTAACTCACCATAACAGGGCCACCAAGGAGTCATAATCATTGAGGACATGCACATACAATATTCTAAGGTGCCATACAGAAAGTCAGAACTTCTGGGATTTGGGGGTAAAGGGTGAGTAAAAAAATGAAAATAAAATAACAACAACAGCAGACCTGAATGTTCTATGTGATGTTTGGCTGCCAGTAAACACCAATCCTCTGAGGTCCCAATATGAGGCTACAATATGGAATCTGAAAATGACATCGCCATAAAAACATGGGCTATAGTTCTATATTCCGTTCTTTTGGAGTAAATCTCATAGGATTGTATCCAGTGCTAGTCCTAGTTATAATAGATTAATTGAAATTAATGGGCATGACTAACTTAGGTTCATCAGTTTCAAAGGGTCTTCTCTGAGCAGCACATAAGTGGGTGTGACTCATTGAAAGCAGCAGGACTTACTTCTGAGTAAACATGTACTCAGGGTGGTTCAGTGGCATGTGTCCACCATGGACCGCAGAGGCTGTTAAACAACCATCACGTGAAGTTACAGGGAACCAGGCAGAGAGCCACTTCAGTAGTGGTGCCCTCCCATCAGATGTCAAGGAAATAAACAACGATCTGACTTTTAGAAGACCTCTGAAGGCAGCCTTGTATAGGGAAATTTTAAATGTTTGATGTTTCACTGTGCTTAATGTGTTTAATTTGTTGGAAGCCGCACAAAGTGGCTGGAGCAACCCAGACAGATGGGTGGCATAAAAAAAAAAAAAAGAAATTTGTTGTTGTTGTTAGTCAAGGAGATGGATTAAGTGAGATGAGAACCTGTTGTTTTTGTTGGGATCCATCCTTAGGATTACCATACCCCAGATTACCGTATTATTCGCTCTATAGGACGCACCCAACCATAGGATGCACCTTGTTTTAGAGGGGAAGAACAAGGGAAAAAAATTCTCCCCTCTCTGCGCAGCACCCCTTCAGTGAAGCGGCAGGAGAAATGGAGCCCCTTCCATTTCTCCTCCTGCTTAGCTGAAGGGGCGCTGTGCCTTAGCTGAAGGGGCACCTACCCTTCAGCGAAAGGAACCTGAAGCCTCCGGAGGCTTCAGGCGGCTATCTTTGAAGCCTGGAGAGTGAGAGGGGTCAGTGCGCACCGACCCCTCTCACTCTCCAGGCTTCAGCGAAAGCAACGCGAAGCCTCTGGAGCGCGGCGGGAGTGCTCCCACTGCGCTTCGGAGGCTTCGCGTTGCTATCGCTGAAGCCAAGGAGCCTGCATTCGCTCCATAAGACGCACACACATTTCCCCTTAATTTTTGGAGGGGAAAATGTGCGTCTTATAGAGCAAAATATACAGTACACACACACACACAATTTCCCACCCCCTTCTTCGTGTAACATTTTGTCTGATGAAGAATTCCAGAGAATCTGAAAGCCTGTCACAATTTTGTGACATTTCAGTTGGTCCCAATAATGGTATTGCTCAACTGTTGATAATATAGGTGGTCATCAACCTGGATTTGATTTTTGGTCCACAGCACTGGCAGAATGAAATCATAGAATTGTAGAGTTGGAAGGGACGTAAGAGTCATCTAGTCTAGCCACCTGCAATGCAGGAATCTTTTGCCCAACGTGGGGCATCAAACCCACAACCCCGAGATTGAGACTTGCCTCCGACTGTTGGACTCGGCTCTTGAAGATGTGCAGAAAGAGATGGTGCATTCTGCAAATCAGACTCAGCGTAATTCTATATTCAAGCCTTGTACCACAGTAGGTATCCAATAGTAACTAAGCAATGCCATTTGAACAACACATAAATATTTCATGCTGTTCTAAAAGCCACAAATGCCAGACTCTAAAGTGTGTGAAAACATCCAAGGCTTCCATCTCCTAGAATGTAATTGCAGCTTTGGGATTTGTGGGGGGAACTTGTTGAAAAGAGCCCTTTCATTCAGGATGTTAGTGATAACAGTCTCGTCAACTTTACAAGCAGGACAGCGTTCAAATCTTTTGAATTTAGGCCTCCCTATTGCTGATTAGAAAGGATGGATATTGTTTCAATCCTGCATGCTCATTTCTTATGAAAACAATATGTCAAGGATCACAGTGTCTGTCCTTCTCTGTCTCATGCTAGCTGAGCAAATACTGTGACAGCTTCAGTTGTTTTGTTTTTTTTAATGTTATGGAATAAATCACAGGCTGATCTTTGCTAGCAGATGAATTCTGTAACTCTGTGCATAAATAGTTTGATCAAAGGTATCCCTCTCACAAATTTGTTCTCCCACAATTCAGCATTTTGTCACATATACACTATTCCCATTGCTGCTGCTGTGTCACATGAAAATCTACAGTAAATCTACAAGAGCAATATTTTATGGGGGAGGGGAAAGGGGAATAATGGTATTTCCAGCCCCAATGGCTACTAGGAGGGCAGAGTGCTCTTGCGCTTGAATCTTGCTTGTGGAATTCCCACGGGCATCTGCTTGGCCACTGTGGGAACAGGAGCCAAGTGTGGTGTAGTGGTTAAGAGTGGTAGTCTTGCAATCTGGGGAACCGGGTTCGCGTCTCCGCTCCTCCACATGCAGCTGCTGGGTGACCTTGGGCCAGTCACACTTCTCTGAAGTCTCTCAGCTCTACTCACCTCACAGAGTGTTTGTTGGGGGGGGAGGAAGGAAAAGGAGAATGTTAGCCACTTTGAGACTCCTTAGGGTAGTGATAAAGCGAGATACAGTGGTGCCCCGCAAGACGAATGCCTCGCAAGACGAAAAACCCACTAGACGAAAGGGTTTTCCGTTTTTCGATGTGCTTCGCAAGACAAATTTCCCTATGGGCTTGCTTCACAAGAGGAAAATGTCTTGCGAGTCTTGCGATTTTTTTCGCTCCCCCCTTTTTCTAAGCCGCTAAGACGCTAATAGCCTTTTAGCCGCTAAGCCGCTAAGCCTTTAATAGCCGCTAAGCCGCTAATAGGGTTGCTTCGCAAGACGAAAAAGCTGCTAGACGAAGAGACTCACGGAACGGATTATTTTCGTCTTGCGAGCCACCACTGTATCAAATCCAAATCCAGGATGCTGGACTAGATGGGCCATTGGCCTGATCCAGTCAGCTCTTCTTAGGTTCTTATGATATGCATGAACTGAAGGAAGAAGAAGACTTGGATCCCATGCCCTTCCATACTTGGATAGCAGTTCCCTTTCTTCATAGCTAGGCAACATCTTTTCACTTGTGGAACTCAAGCAAAAGTCACTTTCACTCAAGTGAAAGACAAGTGAAAGTCACACCGACTTTCAGAACAAAAGGGGTTGTGGATGCCGTAAAACTACACAGAGGGCCTCTCCTTTGTGATTTAAGGAGGTGAATCACCACCTTCCGCCTGCAATGGAAGGCACACTGACACACATTTCTTGCTGTTGAGAAGGATGGCAGACTGAAGAGTCCAGTGCTTCCTTTGAAACATTAAGAGAATTACTCCCTGCCACAAGTATTTAATAAGTAGGTTTTTACATTGATCTGGGTAAATGACATTGTATTACCTACTCCAGCTCCCTTTGTACTCTACTAGAATATAAGTAGGTCATGCTACAAGGCGAACTGAGATCCAATATATATTTTCTTTGGGAATATATTTTCTATGGGAATGAACATGAACATCCTAAAACAATGTCCACCCATTATGCATCCTCTGATTTTGTTACAAAAGACAACTAAGATCAAATTGTCTATGCTAAGCTTTGTGGCTTTGCGTTCATAGCTTACGAAGTTGACTTATACTTAGTTAGATCATTGATCTAGTCAGTGCTATTTTTTCTAGAAAAAGAGGTACCAAAACTCACCATGAACATCTCTATCGTTCTCTTAGAATGGCAATGGCACCCATCAGAGACGCCAGAACTGAGTTCCGGCGAATTCCGGATGAAAAACAAGCCCTGAATCTATTAGTCACAAGGATGGGAAACACGCTGGACTGTAACTCCCATCATGTCAGATGCTTGGTCCTGCTGGCTGAGGCAGATGGGAGCTGAAGACCAACAACACCCAGAGAGCCACAGGACCCTCACACCTGGCCAATACTCTTTCTCACCCTTTGGTATCTCAGTTCAGGCTCTATTTGGCTTCCAGGGCCTGAGCCTGGGATCTAGCCCATGCAAAGCATTTCCTTTTCTCAATAAGAGAAATCCTTCCCATTTTTCGGAAGAAGAAAAACCACAATTTACTTTTCCATTGTTTTGAACAAGCAAACCTGTTGATGAGTCCTGCTGTAATTCTTAGAAACTAACTTCAGATTACCTGTTTAATGAGTGTTCATCCTGATTTAATCACACAAAGCTCACACGGAGGTCAGATTTTATCTGGTCTTTATTCAGCATTTGTTCTGATTCGTCAGCAGGAAAGCTATACAAAAATGAACAAATTCATCCTGATTTGCTTATGGAGTATCTTCCCATGAATCATTGGTTCATTCCACACCTTTCAATGCATTCCTCATGACTTCCCTCTCTGTTAAAGTTACATCCATTTTTTAAAAGCAGGTTTGCTGCACTTGGATGACAGTGTATGAATGAGTGAATTGCACTTATATCCCAGCTTTTTCACCAAGGAGTTCAAGGTGGCATACTTCGTTCTCCCCCTCCTCATTTAATCTCTACAACAACCCTGTGAGGTAGGTTAGGCCAAGAGGCAGTGACCGGCCCAACATCACCCAGTGAGCCTCATGGCCAAGTGGTTATTTGAACCTGGGTCTCCCAGGTTCTAGTCCAACACTCTAACCACTACACCACATTGGCTCCCATCTTTAATTGTGCAAACCTACATTTCCAAGTATCTGCTTGAATTCCTCCCACACAACACCAGAAGTTTCCAGAGGCACCCCAATTTCGTTTCTCCTGATAACCAACCTCCAGCAGAGCTAAGTCTGCAAAATGAAAGTTTTGGCGAACCCTTGCATTTCTGCTGCTTGACACCAGTCTATGCTCTTCCTGTCTTAAGTGGCCACTTGACAACTGTCTGTGATGACAGGAAACAACTAAGAGGTTAACAGAAAATGCATTTATCCAGAGTGGGATGGGCTGCGGGAGGGGGGTGTTATCAAAGCATTAGACATTTTTGCATCTCAGAAGTCCAGGCACATCTCCGATTTGCTTGACAGTTACTGACAGATGTCTGCTGGACAGATTTCTTATCTGGAAGTAGGAAATGAACAATGCCCTCAATAACTGGAGGTGTCTCTCCATCCCTGTCCCCCCCCCAAAAAAAACCTGGTGGGTGACACTGACAATTTAACTGTTTTGTTGTGGGAAACTCTAGCAGCATTTAATTACATTCAGACAGCGAAATTGCAAGTGTATGCCTTTGTTCAGGTCAGTGATCCAGTGTTTCTCAGGTGTCATGGTTAATGACTTCCTATTTATTTACAAATAGGGTTTTCCCCCTTATACCAGTTGGTAGACTTAAAGCCTAGCTCTTAAGAAAGAAGCATGTGCAAGCTTGACAAGAATTCCTGTGCTTTTCTATGGTAAAAAAAGAGGTCAGAACAAAATGTATCAATGCTGGCTGGGGCTGATGGAATTTGTAGTCTAAAACGATTGGGGGGCATCAGGGCTGGTGAAAGCTGATTTAAAAAATGGGGGGGGGGTTTTGGGGGATTTTTACCAAATATTTTTCTACACTCATTTTAGTGTTTAAAAAACCCAAACCCTGGAACAAAGGTTTATTTCCCCCTGTAATGCTGATTTTAAATTTAGCACAAGGGGTTCTGCTGACTAGGTGAACCCTACCCTATAAATTTACATAGACACATTTAAATTAGCATATGCAAGTTTTATGCAAATCTGTAGCCTCTTTTGTCTCTCTCTCTCTTTTTTTTGCTGGCATATTTCCTCTTTTTTGACAATTCTTAAGTGGTCACCTGCAACAGAGCACCTGCCCCAAACATACGAGAGGGCAAGGAACGAATGATGATTACCTCCTTCCTAGCCTAGCAAACTATATTAAACCAACCAAATGTTTGCTTGTTCTAGTCATTGGTTGTTATGATGAATCAGTTAGGAATAGAGCTACAGGTGAATAAGACCCAGCATAAAGAACTCTGCGTGATAGATCTAAACTACTGAAGTGTGTTCTTATTGGCACCATTAATAGACCAGTATGACTCATATCTCTGGGGAGGGGGCAGTGTTTGTGTGTGTGAACACATACAGTCCACATATCATCACATTTTAGATTTTGGAAAGCAATTAATTTCATTCCTTTAAAGGACATTGCACTTGCTCTACAGTTGTCCTGGAATAAGACAAATGATTTGATCTGACTTATTTCATTATTTTTGGACATTTCCATAGGGAGGGGGGAAATCCATTTTCTCCTCTAATTAAAGCTTCCAAGTCATCCTTAAGGGCGGATCCAAGTTAAATTCAAATGGAAACCTAACTAGAACATGGGTCACCAAGGCCAAATTATACCCGTACAGGAAATTGATAAATCATATGAAGCTGGTGAAAGTCACTCGACGTCACATAGGCCACCTGGGCCATTAGGAACATAGTTGAAATGGCAGGTAAAGGTAAAGGGACCCCTGACCATTAGGTCCAGTCGTGGCCAACTCTGGGGTTGCGGCGCTCATCTCGCTTTATTGGCCAAGGGAGCCGTCGTACAGCTTGTGCGTCATGTGGCCAGCATGACTAAGCCGCTTCTGGCGAACCAGAGCAGTGCACAGAAACACTGTTTACCTTCCCGCCAGAGCGGTACCTATTTATCTACTTGCACTTTGATGTGCTTTTGAACTGCTAGGTTGGCAGGAGCAGGGACCGAGCAACGGGAGCTCACCTCGTCTCGGGGATTCAAACCACCGACCTTCTGATCAGCAAGTCCTAGGCTCTGTGGTTTAACCCAGAGCGCCATCTGCGTCCCAGTTGAAATGGCAAGCACCCCCAAATTGCAAACCTGATCACTAAGAGGAAGTGTGACCGTATCCAAAACAGGATGAATGGTAATTCCTCAGTTTATCCATCTTGTCAGGATTTTCAGGGTGGTTGCTTTTTGTTTTGGGGTTTTTTGTGCTCTCATCTGGCCCATTACTGCACCCAGGCACTCCCTTCACAGTTGCATCTGACCTGAATGGCATGGAGAAATATAGCAGAGCACCGTTAACATACGAATAGCACCTTAGCAAAGTCCCCAAATGACCTCACCCACTGGCTTCACATAGATCAGGCATCCCCAAACTCGGCCCTCCAGCTGTTTTGGGACTACAACTCCCATCATCCCTAACTAACAGGACCAGTGGTCAGGGATGATGGGAAATGTAGTCCTAAAACAGCTGGAGGGCTGAGTTTGGGGATGCCTGAATACTTAAAAAGAAGGGACATCACTGTGGACATGCCATTGGGTTGAGAAGAAATGTGCCCCCCCCCCAAAATTCCTCCCTCTATTATCAGGACCGCAGGACGGAGAAGAGAACTTCAGGCAGTTCAAGTCAGGTTATTAACAACATAGATCTTTCTAATCCTGGGAATCAGGAGACCTTTCACTTAATTAATGTGCCTCATCTATTTCTTCAATCCCCTCACTTCCTGCTTTGGGTAACAAGCACCATTGCCTGAGTCCATACTCATTGGAAAGTAACATATTTCCCTTTTTGCACAGCTGCTGTGGCTGCCTTTTGTGCCTTATCAGTCATAGTATTGTGAACTTCTCTTATCATTGTTGCATGGTCTACCTCAAGTGATTATTTCATTGTTAATTATCTACAGGCGACAACGGTGCAACAGATGGGTCTTTAAGTGCATTTGAAGAACTTCAGTTATTTCTGAATTCCTGTTTTTACATGTTCCTGTTTTTAAATCTGTTTTTCTAATGCTGCTTTATCATTTTTATGATACTGTTTTATTGCCTATGTTATTTTTGTGTAACTCACTTAAGAGATGTTAAAATACTGAGCTGCTTAGGAACACTTTAAACCAGATAAGTGGGACAAAACAGGCTCAGCACAGATAAGAAGAAGGGTCAAAATGCAAACAGCAATCCATGTTTGTTACTGACGGCAACTGCGCCACTTCCTACTGTTCAGAGGATGGTGAGCCATTACTCTGAATGATGCCCATGAATCCAGATTCTAATTACCTTAAGAGATCACTTCATGACATTTATTAATTTATTATTAAAGAGACCTGCAAGGGAGAAAGCGGGGGAGTGGAGAGAAAAGCCATTCCAAACTGCCTGCAGTCTTTCTGCCCATTAGTGTCTATTTATTATTATTATTATTATTATATAATTGGAAATACTTTTAATGACTAAAAAAACACCACATAATGTCCCCAATCATAACGAAACACTTTCCAAATGTAAAAATATAAGGCAGTAGGAGTGTTGTCTGCTGCGTGAACAGGAATCCTCGGACAAGCTATGTTGCAATGAAATATTAATGCTTGATCATTTGTCATGCGTTAATTAGCAGAATAAGCTGTAGGAAGTCTAGATTGCCATGCAAATGTTAATTAGGTCATAATTTATGTTAAGCATTTCCAAAGCATAGGAGTCTAACATCTCATTTAGCAGCAGCTGAACTTTGGAAATAATTTCCATTTGTTACAGCTTTCTTCTTCTTCTCCTGTTTGAAACTGACAGTTGCTACAGGTTAATAAATACCAGGAACCACATTAACAATACTTATCTTTGGGATTAAACACCCACACCATTCATACATTAATGCTTGATTCTGGCCTTTGATTCATTATTCCTATAGCGTAGGTATTGATGGTGAGAGTCTGACCTATGCTTTCGGACTGTGGGTCTTCTGGAGATGCCAACTTGTTCCCATGTTGCCTCATCCATTGTCCCTTTCATCAGATGTACATGATGCTGCCAGCACCATTTCCAAATGGGCATGACTGCAAAATATGCAGTAACTCCCACACCATGGGTTTTGAGCATTTGAAAGGAACGCCCAAACATCTAGCCCTGAGTGTATTGCCTCTCTCATGCCATAATGCTAGAAGGGGCAAGGAGTGGTGGTGCAGAATTGGAAGGCAGAAGAAGAGTTTGGATTTGATATCCCGCTTTATCACTACCCAAAGTGGTGTAGTGGTTAAGAGCGGTAGATTCGTAATCTGGGGAACCGGGTTCGCGTCTCCGCTCCTCCACATGCAGCTGCTGGGTGACCTTGGGCCAGTCACACTTCTCTGAAGTCTCTCAGCCTCACTCACCTCACAGAGTGTTTGTTGAGGGGGAGGAAGGGAAAGGAGAATGTTAGCCGCTTTGAGACTCCTTCGGGTAGTGATAAAGCGGGGTATCAAATCCAAACTCTCTCTCTCTCTCTCTCTCTCTCTCTCTCTCTCTCTCTCTCTCTCTCACTCTCTGTGGCTAACAATCTGCCCTAGATCACACTCAGCACAGGGCTCCCAGGGCAGATTCAGCTCCAATTTAAACAGTTAAGAATACCACTTGGTGACTACTATATTACAGTAACCAGCTCAACATCCATCCTCAAACAACAACAACAACAATTTTATTATTTTTACCCTGCCCATCTGGCTGGGTTTCCCCAGCCACTCTGGGAGGTTTACAGTACACATAAAAACATACAGGGCTGCCTTCAGATGTTTTCTAAAAGCCAGACAGCTGATCATTTCCTTAATATTTGATGGGAGGGCGTTCCATAAGGAGGGTACCACTGCCAGTGGGGGGCAAACTCAAAGTTGTCGGGCATCTGTAACAATGACGCAGTGGGAAAAACTGCTTTTGATGCTATGGAGTAACAGTCCAGCGGAGTGGGGGGGGCGAGGACTTTTGCTCCATTGCTTTTCACTGCCACCAATCGAGAGGGACCAGTATGCAGTAGGTAAACATTTGGAGCACCCCAGAATTCGGCGCCTGGGTGCACCGCACCTCTTGCACCCCTGGGTAAAGACGGCCCTGAGAGGAGGAGCTCAGTGTACAGGTTGAACGATGTGGGTGGAGATGCTCCTTCAGGTATACTGGGCTGAGGCCACTTAGGGCTTTAAAGATCAGCACCAACACTTTGAATTGTGCTCAGAAACATACTGGGAGCCAGTTCACACAATACACTTTTGGGTGATTGTGGTGGGCTGTTCTCGCCTGCCTGTATCCACTCTGTTTCAGAGTGAACTGTGCTCTCTCCTTCCTGTTCACAGCTTTAGTTGCAGTGGCACAAACTAGGGCTTGCACTAAGAAAGCTGAAGCCCACCTGTGGGGTTGTGTATTTGGTTATAAGCAATCAAACGCAAACAATGTGAGAGTTTCAAGTCCATCGGAGTGATAAAAGGAGTGAACTGAAATTTGTTTTCTGTAGACACGATGTGAGATATCAGTTTTCAGCAGTCAAAAAAGACAAGATGGGTGTGCTATTTTGCAGCATTTAATTTTTTTAAAAATTAAAAATTCAAGACTTCTCCTTCACAAAGTGAACAATACATGGGAGTCTGAGAAATTATAATTGGTATTAATTTGACTGATGATAGGTTCAGATAAGTTGTACATAAATGACTTCAGTTTCTCTAGGGAATTATTTTTTAATGAACTACCCCATCAGCTGCATGCACCAGTTACTTTTAAATAAAAAAAGAAAAGAGTAAAGGACCTGCAGATAAGTAATTAATTAATTAGCAGAATCTACAAAGAAAAGAGATGCTGGGGAAAAGGGATCCAGAAACTAAGCAGAGAAACTTTAACCAATTGTTTCATATTGGTGGTGTGTAGCAGCAGGAAGAGGCCAGTTTGTATTTTTACAGGTATTTTAAGGGGTGGGTGGGCTCTGAAAGCAATTATCATTATTGCTGGAGGCAGAATGTGATGAGAACCAGTTGCCCCAGGACCCAGTACAACCCCGTCTCATTGTTTAATCAGCAGAGATGGGGAACATAAGCTGGCGCATGGATTCCAAAAACATACAGACAGCATGAAATGTCTTTAGTAGAGATTTACAAAGGTATGAAGCATACAGTTTGTAGCTAGCTCCCTAGCAAGTCAAAACTTAGCTCATTAAGAGCAAATCCAGTTTCCAGCAGTAGAAATTACACCGCACGAATCTAATGCAAAAATGAAAGCAAGAACAGTCCAGTAAGATAGAACAGTAGAAGGAGAAAGAGTACGCGAGCTTCCTGGTAGACAGTTGATGTGGTCTGTCTCCAGAGCGAATGTCCTTGAGGTTTACAGTAGGAAAACAGCAGTTGTGCACTCTCTGCCTTCAAGAAGTCTTGAGAGCCTTTTAACACACTAGAATGTACCAGAATGCTTCTGATGGCTTCCTTACTTCACAAGACTTACCCCCTGACAGAATACGTCTGAACACCTGTTCTAGGAAAATGCAAGTGGGAAGAGTGTTGTTGCCTCAGGTTTTTCTTGTGAGCTTCCCACAGGCACCTGGCTGGTCAAGATGAGAACATAGTGATGGACTAGATGGGACTTTGGACTGATCCTGCAGGGCTCTTCTTATGTGCTGCCCAGTCCTTTGGGCTGCCCAATAACCAAGGTTCTTTTAGTGGCATACAGCACAACCCTCCATCTTGTCTCAAGCTCCTTTCAAAAGCCTTCTTGTTTCAAAAGCAGTTTGCCATACAGCATGGAGTATTACTATCCAAGAAACAAAAGCCCAACTGCCTTAGGTAGCCAGTCAGTTCTTTGGATCATGTGAACATCAAAGGAGCTCTGCAGGACCAGACCAAAAGCTTATAAAATCCATCACCCTGTTTCCTACAGCATCCAATGAGATCCCTCTGGGAAGACCACAAATAGGGCATGACAGTAACAAATGAAATATGTTTTCCGAGCACAATTCAAAGTGTTGGTGCTGACCTTTAAAGCCCTAAACAGCCTCGGCCCAATATACGTGAAGGAGCGTCTCCACCTCCATCATTCAGCCCAGACACTGAGGTCCACTTCCGAGGGTCTTATGGTGGTTCCATCATTGCAAGAAGTAAAGTTACAAGGAACCAGACAGAGGGCCTTCTCAGCAGTGGTGCCCTCCCTGTGGAACACCCTCCCAACAGATAAAAAATTACACAACTCTTAAAAAATATCTGAAGGTAGCCCTGTTCAGGGAAGTTCTTAATGTCTGACATTTTATTTTTATTTTTCTGGAAGCCGGCCAGAGTGGCTGGGAAAACCGGGGAAATTGTTGTTATTATTATTATGAAGATTTATAGCTCAGTGGAGAGCATCTGCTTTGTGTGCAGAAGATTCTTTGACTTAGTTGAGAATGTCCCCCATTTGAAACCCTGGATAGGCACTGCTAGTCAGTGTAGGCAATTCTGAACTTGACAGAGCAATGGTCTCACCCAGTATAAGGCAACTTCCTATGCTAGTGTGTTCCTAAACCTCACTGTTGTTCGCCAGTCACACGTATTCTGAGGCAGGTCACCTCTGATCCTGGAGTTTGTATATAGCCATCATAACTAGAAACCATTGATCCTAGTGTGGAAAACAAATTGTCCTCAAAGTCGGTTCTATAGCAGCCAAGCATTGACTGCAAATACACAAAATAAGTCAAGTTAATGACCCAATAATTGAACTCCCCAATTTAGCTACCAAATACTTGTAAAAATAAATGAGCCATATACTTTCCCCCAAGAAATCCAGCCACACTTCAGAGGAAAACCAAAATGAAGAACATCAAAGGATCTTATGGTCACATTTGGGGAACAATGGAGTATCTCATGCTGACATCGCTCAGCGCCAGAAGGTGCCCAGAAGGTGTTGTTGGACTACAATTCCTATCATCCCCAGCTAGCATGCTGAATGGACAGCAATGATCCATTAGTCCTACAGTATCTGGAGGGCACCATGTTGGCTACTCTTGCTCTGCGCCCATAGCTATCATTTAAGTCTAGATATACCATTTGAACTTCCAACATTGAGCTATGCTAGTAGATCAAAAAATACTTTATAAAACACCAACGCAAGTAGTAATATGCAGCAAGGGAAACCTACACTGACTCAGATTTATGTATTGTGTTTGTTCTTTTAAAAATCTGATGCTGCCTTTCTGCCTTCCAGTGATATTTAATGTACCGTAGTTTACAAAAAGATCATCCTACAAATAGATAGAACCCAGAGAAAGACTTCCCTACTGACTCTCTATTCTGTCTGAAAAAACAGTTCTGAATGACCCCAAAGTTGGCCTCCTCCAATACTTCCAGAGGTCTGTTTAAAAAAAGGAGAAAACTCACATTGTTTTATCCATCTTACATTACTGGAATCGGTATAGAAGAACCAAATATAATGAACAACATAGCTGGACCTTTGGGGATGTAATGTGCAACTATGGTTCACCACAGCCTTTCAGATGTTCTTGAACTACAACTCCCATCAGCCCCAGCCCACTTGCTCAATGGTCAGGGATGATGGGAAATGTAGTCCAAAGCATTTGGGGCACCAGGTTACAGAAGACTGGCTCAGCATGTTACGAATGGGTCTGCAAGGTGCTTGGTCTCTCATGCTCGTATCTCCCCTCTCTCCTGCTGACATGGCAGTGATAAGACCAGAATTTTTTGCTCCTTTGTTTAAATTAGTCATGGTTCCCTGCTGTGTGTGAACTCAAGGCAGCTGAGGTGTAAACTATGGTTAGTTCAAACAGAAGACCCTGGTTCTCGTGTGAACAGAACACATGCAAACAGATGCAGACGCAGGTGCTTATTGACATCACCCTACCTGTTTCAAGAACTTTCCCACCACAACAAGTTATCATACATTTTCTGCTTTCATATCAAACCACTTTGAATGCTAGCAAATAAAATGTAATTGATGTATTTGTGACGTGAAATGAAACCAAACCAGGGAAATAAAAGTCATAATCTTTCCCCAACCATACCAATTTAATAATGCAGATAAGTGAGACAACAAACAGAAAAGCACATCAAAAGAACAAATGTCAGACATGTTACATCTCTTTTACAAATGTAGCTAATATTTGACATATTCAGGATATAGACCATTATCTCTTGACGAAGATAGCAGAACTCATTTATTGAAGTCCAAAGCATCTGATGAAATGAAATGTTGTAGAAAGAATAAGGAGATGTGGATTCTCATCATAAACATCTCTTGATTCGCTGGTGAAATCAGCAACCTGAATACATCTTCTCTTGAAAGTAAGGCATGTGCCTTCCCACCTTGTGATACACCCCCATCATACATGAGAACACAATGGAAAGAGGGTGTGTGTGGATCCCCTACAGAGGCCACCATCTTAGAATCCAAGCAAGCTATGACCTCAGAATGAGAGGTGGGGTTAGTAGCATCCTTTATCTCCCCATTCCCTTAACCTCTGACCTCTGGTCACCAAGACACCTGGAAATTATGGCTGCCCCTGCATTTAGTCCCCTACCTGTTACAATGCCTCCTCTGGCTTAATTGCAATTACCAAACTCCTTGTGGCAATCCCACTTTTTAGCCCAGACCAACTGTGGCCATTGTGCCCATGGAAATACCTTTATCCAGTGGAGTGGAGCCATCCACCAACATAAGAAAGAGGGGTGTTGTTTTCACCATGTTCACATGCAGTCTGCTCCCCTGACAATCTACACCTTGTTCTGGAATGCCCCAACGCCTTAAAGCTGGTGTTTGAGTGGGCAATGGCATTGTATGAGGAGAACAGGAATCAGTAAATATCAGCTGCCCTCACCGTCTGTTAATTCAAGTCTTACTTGCATGGTACCCTCCAACTATTGTTAGACTACAGTTCATATCACCCCTAATAATGGGCCATGCTGGTTTCAGCTGATAGGATTTGGAGTCCAGCGACATCTAATAGGCACCACATGGACTATCCCTGCCTTACAAAAGCACTTCTATGGGTACAAGCGCACCAGTTAGATTCCATCCAAGAAAGAGAGAGAGAGATAAACAAAGTTCTCCATAGCTGACATGAGCAACCACATAGTAAGTTTGCTACCTTGCTTCCTTGTATTGTTGATTCCTCTGTGATGAATGGGGAATATTTCTGGCTACAATCACAAAACTTTGGAAACGTCCATGACCACCAATATTTCTTAATGTTCACTTATTTTCAGGGGTAACTTTTTGGATCGTTCACAATATAAAGGAATTTGCAGTATATATATTATTGCAGACCTATTGGCAAAATTTCTGATAAAGTGTTGGTTATGAACATTAAAAACAAAACAAAAATCCTTGCTATTAAAATTCAGCTGCGAACAACTGGAAATCTCCAAACTGATCACAACCACGTTGGAGGAGTGGCTGTGACTAATATCTGTGTAGATATATAGTTAGGATTTCAGCCTTGGTCTTTGTTATCTATTAGAATTCAAAATACCCACACATTGTTAATCCGCATGCAGTGTCTCTTCCATTCAGATTTACAAATAGCAATAGAAATTTTCAAAATCAAAACATTCAGAAAGTTAGTAGGTTTTATTGCGCTCCAGAAATATGGCACATTTTCAGCAGATGTTTAAAATTAGAATCTTACAGCCAAGGAAACTATAGTGTAGCATCATTTTTGCACCCCGCTCCTCCCCTTTATTTAATAGGATTGCAGAGACTGTAAATTAACAAAGAATTTGGCCTTTAATGAATATGCATACAACAGATATGGCTCCCAATAAATCCAATCTGCTGGCTAAGCATCATTTTTGTTTACAGCAGGAGTTTCACATCCATTGGAATTAACTATTTTCACCATAAAGTAGCACGATGAAGCTGTATAATATTTTTGGAATGGGTCTTATTTTCTCTACTTTGCTTTGATAAATTGCTGCGATTCTAGTTCAGCACTCGCAGTTAAAATATAGGATCAAATCATTCAATTAGGAGAATGTTTATAAAATGGAAGCAGCAAACAGAATGCTACCTATAATCCTGCCATCTTTCATATGCTTAAACACAATTTCTTGTGATTATAAGTACCTTACTAAAAAGTGGAGGACTATTCGCTTAATCTTTATTTGTGTTCGGCAATGCAAATGCATGGTAAAATGAGGAATTTACAATAAGAACCCTCATCTGCAGGGCAAATCAAACGGCAAGTTTTTGTGTCTTTTTTCCTCTCTTTACCATCTCTGATGTCTGGAAGCATAGAGCATTTCCACATAATGCAAGAAACTCATATATTTCACTTAGGGGTGTAGGCAGACTTGGGTAACAGCTGAGCTTTGCATTTCCAGAGATGGGGAATCAACCATTGTATGTTTCTCCTTCCCAGAAGACACTGGGGCAACCCGATTCTCCATTTGTGTGACCTGCTATGTCCTCCCATGTTCCTTCTTGAGACTCTTACAAGGTGCAAACACACAGCTTTACTATCTGACAATGTTTCCCCCCTTCCTTCCTTCCTTCCTTCCTTCCTTCCTTCCTTCCTTCCTTCCTTCCTTCCTTCCTTCTGCCACTATCTACATTGTTTACCATCTAGCCCAGGAGTGGGAAACTGGTCCCAATTCTTTATCTCCCACACACTCCACTGGGCAAGTTTGACAGGTTGGCAGGGCCACCCAACTGCCAATGACCTGGCATCACAATAATATCAGGTGACCCATTTTAGCCTGATCTGACAATCAGCTGATTGTTGGGACTTGCAACGCACTGCACACCTGACAACAGGTTTGAGGCTGGTGGGCACAGCTTAGCCAAGATGGTCTTGAAGGCCAAAAGTGGAGGCCAGGACAACTGGCCTGATTAGGCCAGAGGTCCCCCACCCCTGATCTAGGCTGATGAAGAGTTCTCCAGAACCTGAAAGCTTGCACACTGTTTTGTGGCATTTCCGTTGGACTAATAAAGGTATTACCCTAATGTGGATTGGGGCATTTTTCTTATGGGCTAACGTGGCCACTTTTACTTTTTGTGCAATGATCTTACTCCTCTCACAGTTTCAGGTGCTACCACTTTATTTCCAGCACATCCGCATGGCAGACAATAAGTGCAAATCCAGGATGATACCAGGCAGCATTTTCAGCTTTGTTGATGCCGAAACCTACTAGCTGGAAAGACGCATTGGGTGTATCAGTTTTGGCTGACACTGTGCAGGCGAGGAGGGAGGAGGGCAGTCAGAATGTGACGCTCATTAAATGTCCACTTGACAGATAGGGATCATCACATCTTTGAGGGGAAATAAACAGCTAATGTTCATTTGCACGTTTTAGAACTGGGTTAGATGCGACACCATTGAATCCAGGTAATTGCAAAGCAGCTCCTTATCTCACATAAGCGATAGCCTTTGTGTCAGATTCATGGACACCCCTCCAACATTGCTAAGGGAAGATGGATGGTCCTCTTTAGAAATGTACAATATTCTTCATGGTTATCTTCATGTATTACAGACCTGGGAATGTGATTGAAGGGTGGCATTAAAAGAAACCTTACAATAAGTAATAAGTAAAGAATACAGCTCCAACACTGATTTTTCATGTGGTGACATTGCAGATATCAGGTGTCAAGTGTACATAAAGGTGTGACAGCATGCTCACTTTGTGGGATTACATTTGTTCCCAGCGTTCCTTCTGTTGACCATAGTGTGATCCACACCATATTGTGGCTCTATCCACGGTTTCCCAAACTTGGGTCTTCAGCTCTTTTTGGACTAGAGTTCCTATCATCCCTGACCACTGGTCCTGCTAGCTAGGGATGATGGGAGTTGTAGTCTAAAAAGAGCTGGAGACCCAAGTTTGGGAAACCCTGCTCTAGGCCAAAGGCACAAGATACCTTCACCCAAAGTAGAAGAAGAAGAAGAAGAAGAAGAAGAAGAAGAATAGTAGTAGTAGTAGTAGTAGTAGTAGTAGTAGTAGTTTGGATTTGATATCCCGCTTTATTACTACCTGAAGGAATCTCAAAGCAGCTAACAATCTCCTTTCCCTCCCTCCCCCCCCCCACAACAAACACTCTGCTAGATGAGTGAGGCTGAGAGACTTCAAAGAAGTGTGACTAGCCCAAGGTCACCCAGCAGCTACATGTGGAGGAGCGGAGATGCAAACCTGGTTCACCAGTTTACGAGTCTACCACTCTTAACCACTACACCACACTGGAGCTCAAGAAGGGGTATGTGTTTCTCACCTTCTCTACTTTATCCCCACAACAACCCTCTGAAGTAGGTCAGGTTGAGAGACAGTGACTGGCCCAAAGTCACTGAGTGAGGATTCGACCCCTGGTCACCCAAATCAACCACTACACCACACTGGCTCTCTGAGCAATCTCTAAAACAGTAGCACCAATATTGGGTCTTGCACTTTCTTGGTTCAGGAGAAGCCAGCAGAGGTGGTTTTAGGATAGCAGCAGAGGCAGGTTTAATGGCCAGTGCTCAGAGATTATGAGAGTTATAGGCCAACAACATCTGGAGGACCACAGGTTTTCCACCTTTGTCCTACAGGCTAGCAATGAGATGGGATGGAATTCATTAGTGACTGGCAACTGAGCTGGTTCTCAGGAGTGGCTGGCTGGCCAGGGTGCTGCCACAGAGCCAGACTTCCACCAGCAGCCTTGCTGCCATTCATCAGGATAGTGTAGAGGTGGTGCAGGGTGGCAGTGAGGTTGTGGTAGTGCAAGGACCTGCTTCACTCCAACCTTGCCACTACCCTGTCCCCTAATGCCATACTGGTAAGTGCAACAATACTGCCACTGGGAGGCCAGTTTTGTGATGGAGTTCCCAACCAGGGCAACCACTCCTGCAGATTCTAGGTCACAAAATCAGGCTAAGCATGCCTTAAATTGGAGGGAGGAGTCATAACAATGGCATGTTTTCTGAAAATAAGGGTAGCCTCAAGATTCCGCCTCCTTGAGACAAGCTAAATGCAACAAGAAACTCTGTACTTTGAGAAGAGCTTGTATTGGTTTTCTGACACTAGGAACTGCCTTCCTTTGAAGAGTGAAATTGCTAAATTAGAGAAGACGTGAAGATGATAGGGAAAGTAGCTAAATACCAGAACTCCCCTCCCCATAGAAATCAAACCTCCATTGACTGGCGCCTTGATTTCTATGTATTTTTTATGGATATATTATTATTATTATTTACACATTACCAAAAAGGAATATAAATGCTGTCTGAATGAACAGGTACAAAAGGACACCGGGGGGGGGGGGGGAGAGACCAAAATTTGGAGAAGAAGAGAGAGATATGAAATGTTGAATGCTGTTAATGAAATTCACACTTGAACTACTAAAGCTGACACGCACCCTTCTTTCTCCTTTTAAATTCACAGAGGGGGAAAATGTCACAGAAAAAGAAAGAAAAAAAATGCAACTTTCAAGAAAGACCAGAAATGAATTGATAGAAAATGCAATGCATAATATACACTGTTTCATATTTTTTCATACAATGGTTCAGCTGTTTCTTCTGAAGCAAAAAGAGGAAACATAAAAAGACATTCCCCCCCCCCCAAAGGCTAAAACTCTTTCCCAACATTACACACATAATATCTGGTGTTGTGTTGTTGTTCTTTACAGTGCTGTACAGACCCTTTTAGGGGACGGGGGTGGCGCTGTGGGACTTGCCGATCAGAAGGTTGGCGGTTCGAATCCCCGCGCAGGGTGAGCTCCCATTGCTCGGTCCCTGCTCCTGCCAACCTAGCAGTTCGAAAACACATCAAAGTGCAAGTAGATGAATAGGTACCGCTCCGGCGGGAAGGTAAACGGTGTTTCTGTGCGCTGCTCTGGTTCTCCAGAAGCGGCTTAGTCATGCTGGCCACATGACCCGGAAGCTGTACGCCGGCTCCCTCGGCCAATAAAGCGAGATGAGCGCCGCAACCCCAGAGTCGGCCACGACTGGACCTAATGGTCAGGGGTCCCTTTACCTTTACCTTTACAGACCCTTTTAAATTCTTGTTTGTTCTAACCCTTTTAAGGCTTATGATTCTAAGACTTCAGCTCCATTAATTGTTGTTGTTCTTGTTGTTTATGTGCCCATTAATATCGTCCCCCAAGTCCCTCCCTTCTACCAAGAGAGTATTGTGAGCTCCTTGACAGCTCCTGGGTGGCCTAGGGCAGCCCAGGATCCCCAGGTGTCATTGGACTACACACAGGGATGTCCAACCAGTAGATTGCGATCAATGGGTAGATCACTGCCAGTTTTTTTTTATACTGGGAGTAGATCACAGTCTCTTGAGAGTTGGACATGCCTGGACTACAGCTTCCATCATCCCTGACCATTGTCCAGGCTGGCTGGGGTGTGATAGCAGTAGTAGACCAACAACTTCTGGGTAGGGTGGAGGGCAAGGCTGAATAAAACTGGCCAAGAGAATCTTGATGGCCCAGCAGATAAGCCACTTGCAGATCACGAGACAAAGAAGTACATCACAGTACAGCAACTGTTCACAGAATAGGGAAGAATGGCTCAGCCTATATAGGTCAGTTTTGCATGCATTCAATCCGAAATCCATTGTATCCCATTTTCAGTATTTTTAAAAAAACACACACACAAACTGCATTGTAATTGTACAAATGTCTATGCACTTTCCCCGAAAACATGCCATTTGTACACTAAATGCTTTTCTTGTCATTTACAAACTTTATGTTTGATTGTTTGCATTTGTATATGCGTGGCATGTTTCTTTTTTGTGGTGGGTGTCTCAGAGTGTCTGTGGATTGATTGTTATATGTATTGTTAGACACTGAAGACGAAAGTTAAGGAAATGCAAAATGAAAAGGTGGTTTAATAAAATAAATAAATCCCAGACCATTGGCTGTGTTGGCTGGGGCTCGTGAGAGATGACAACTATGGGAAGGTATGAGTTTTTAAGCCTTTAACTTGGAGTGTTTTAGCTAGTGTATGCTCCTTTAGCAGGTGAAAGCGTTAGACTGCTTTTTCTGAATGTTTTCGGTCTGTTTTAGTTGTTTTTTAAAAACTGGTTTTAATTTTTGTATTCTGTTATAAGTCACTTTGAGTGTAGTTATTCATTAAAAAGGGACTAATAAGGGCAGGTAATAATGATAATAATACACAATACAACAGCAACAACAACAACAGTTATTGTTGCTTTTGTTGTTACACAATAATAATAATTATTAATAATAATACACACTTGTGGCAGACGGGACTGGAAAAACAAGTACAAGCTCCTTCTAATGGCTCAGCAACACCGCATCTCCCTGTCCTAATTGAAAGTGCAATGGGAGTAGGTCAGTCATCCAGTGGAGTATTTTAATGGAAGAGAAGAAATCATATTGTTTGATTCCTCCCCACCCTCTTTAATTTATAAAGGTCACAATTTCGAACACATGATTATAAGTGGCTGAAACTGGCCTCAAAGCACATCTGAGATAATAGGATCCTGTTAACAAGATCTGCGAGTCAGACACATTATTAAATTGCACTCGGAGGTACGTAGGGGAGGGAACCACCACAACGTTGTCCATCAAAGCACATGTGGATTAGGAATCCAGGCAGATCACGAAGCATTCGGAGTGGGAGCAGATGCTTATAAAGAAAGGGCCTTATCCTAAGGAAGAAGCGAGTTGTGTTTTTGCCTCTAGAAGAAAGCAATTAGGCAGATAACGGCTGCTTTGGTAAGCCCGATGACCCTTGAATAGGCCCTCATATAATGAGATTGATTTAAATTCTTCATGCTGCCTCACTATAAGTTACTATGCAATCCGATCATGCATACATGAAAAAGCACAAGTCGGAACTGTCCGTGAAAAATGGCAGCAGAGGTAGCGATAAGAAGGCCCCGAAGCACAAAATCTCTACATATCCATTACAGATTACAGGAAGATCCTTTGCCCCCCTGACCACATATTTGTTGCTCTGCCTTTCCCCAGGGGGATGGCTGGGCACACACACATTGCACAGCTCATGACCTCGAGCTCAGCATCACAGGGGAGAAGTTGGCTGAGCCTGGGGCTGCTGTATCACTAAACGGGTGGTCAGACCAGGTGCTGGTGCTGGTGTTTCATAGACCAAAGAGCACAAGGATTGTGGTTTGGAACTCATGGAACCTAAGGCTGGTCGTCCAGATCCTGTAGAGCCTGAGCCAGGACCCTCACCGATGTTGTCATCTGAGCCTCAATCATCAGGGGAACCAGTTGCTTCCTTTACCACTACACCTGCCTAACAGCACAGAAGGCTGCAGAAAGGCAAGGAAATGCTTGTCTGAAGGTCAGGGAGGTGGCTTCTCAGGTCAAGGGGGGGGGGGTAGCTTAGGACTTCTAAGGCCTCAGTTCACCTCCCACCATCATCAGAACAAGTTATTCTTTAGAGCTATCCATGGTGCTGAAACCACCAACTTTTCTTATCTCTCTGTGGGTACCTGATACATAGAGGTCAGAACAAGCAGGACCACTCCTTAGTGCCTCTGCCTTATGATTAGGAACACAAGAAGCTGTCTTACACAAAACAAAATCAAAATCATTTGGGCCATTGGAGTATTAATAGCATCTGTACTCATTTCCCCTGCAACTTTGTTGGAAATGAGGTATGAGGATTGGGCCCTCTATTCAACTCAAATGGAAAGACCTACAGATTAAAATGAGGGGGGTGCTTCTTTGAAAATTGAAATGGCAAGTGGCTATGGTCTCACCAGCACTGACCTTTGGAGCATGCTCAATTGCCCTGTTAACCTTTGAAAAAAGAAAAATAGTGAGGGACAACAGGAGATCTAGGACCTGTGGGACAGGTCTTGAGTTCCATTGGTTATCCTTTAAAAACACTCCTGGTGTAAAGAATGTGTTCTGCCATAGGGCTATAGTCTCTGCCTTTGAGTCTGAAGGATGACCTGGGCCATGTCTGAAGAATATACTATAAACTTTCTTTTATCTTTTGCAGAGCCAGGCAAGATGGTGCCCTCCAAACATTATTGGACTGAATCACTCTGACCATTGGTCATACTGACTGGAGTTCAACAACTTCCAGAGTTGCCCCTCCCCAGTCTTCTAAGTTAAAGGGACCCCTGACCATTAGGTCCAGTTGTGGACGACTCTGGGGTTGTGGCGCTCATCTCACTCTATAGGCGGAGGGAGCCAGTGTACAGCTTCTGGGTCATAATATTAATAATAATAATAATAATAATAATAATAATAATAATAATAATTTATTATTTGTACCCCGCCCATCTGGCTGGGTTTCCCCAGCCACTCTGGGCGGCTTCCATAGAAACCAAAAATACACTAAAATATCACAGATTAAAAACTTCCCTGAACAGGGCTGCCATAAGATGTCTTCTGAATGTCCGGTAGTTATTTATCGCTTTGACATCTGATGGGAGGGCGTTCCACAGGGCCCTCTGCCTGGTTCCCTGTAACTTGGCCTCTCGAAGTGAGGGAACCGCCAGAAGGCCCTCGGAGCTGGACCTCAGTGTCCGGGCAAAACGATGTGAGGGAGGAGACGCTCCTTCAGATATACTGGACCGAGGCCATTTAGGGCTTTAAAGGTCAGCACCAACACTTTGAATTGTGCTCGGAAACGTACTGGGAGCCAATATAGGTCTTTCAAGACCGGTGTTATATGGTCTCGGCGGCCGTTCCCAGTCACCAGTCTAGCTGCCGCATTCTGGATTATGTGGTCATGTGGCCAGCATGACTAAGCCGCTTCTGGCGAGCCAGAGCAGCGCATGGAAATGTTGTTTACCTTCCCACCAGAGCGGTACCTATTTATCTACTTGCACTTTGACGTGCTTTCGAACTGCTAGGTTGGCAGGAGCTGGGAATGTTATGAGAGTTACCACAGCCTGTGATTCATCAAGCCAGACACAGTCATGCAGCAGGGCCTGCTCAGGATTTGACCCCTTCCTTTGGTTTTCCCAAGTCAAAGTGCAGAAGATTAATCAGGCCAAAGATTTTGTAGGGCTGCAGCAATCCACTGTCTAGAGAGTTTGGTAAGTTTAAAAATATATACTAAAGAGAACTTGGCTTCTTAATCCACCTCATTGCATTTGACCCTGGGGAAAAGGTGAAGCCCCGAATTGCCCCTGTGCAAAACAATCGTCATTCTGTGGTTAGCAATACTGTTGCACTTACACCATTATACTCTCCCAGCAGGATCAAAGCCAAGGGAAAGCTGAAAGGTAAAACACATCAGCAAAGCATTCTTATTCGAGCACAACGAGATAATTGCAAAGGTTAATCCAATAATGATGGAAGGATAATTGCTTTTGTGTATAGTAAAAATTCTCAAATGGGGTTCAAATTCCATTTATCCAAAGATGGTGTCACTCAATTGCAACATTTAGATAGACGCTACACAATGGGAAAGTGCTCTGTAATAGGAATTTTGAGGGGAGAGGACTGGGTGGCAGCTGAGTCCTTTTGAAATACTCAGCACTGAGGAAGGATGCCAGTTACCAGTACTGGACAAACTTCTCTCTCTCACACACACATAAACACATACAGTTTCACCAAACTGCTCACCCCCTGCAAATGAAGGGTGATTGTTGGTGCTTGCAGAGGTGTTGCAAGCCCTGACAATCAGCTGATCACCCGCACTTGAAAAAGCAATGAGCTGTAGGGAGCGAACAAGTCTGTAAGGTTCAAGTCTGCAAACCCTACTTTCAGTAGGGAGATTCACCTCTACCTGCCTCACCCTTGCACATGCCATCAGTCATGAGATGGGTGTAGCTTGGCTAAAAGGGCCCCACAGGCCACATGGGGAGGCCTTGTGAGCCTAATTACACCCAGAATCCCGAGGTCCCCCAATGCTACACTCTATGGTTCTGGAGCAAAACAGTGAAGAGCAACAGGCAGCTTCCTTCATCCGCCACACTTCCTAGAAAGCCCTTTTGAGACTTTGCTAAGTGGGCCTTCTAGGAAGCCGAGAGAGAGAGAAACTGGCTTGCAGCTGCTGTGTACAAAGCAAAAGCCAGTGCTTAAAAGGCAAAAAGACACCACTCAGCCACCTCACAGGAGTGAAAGCAATTTCCTCCCCACACTCCCACCTGAACATTTCTTCAAAGTTCTCATACTGAGCTCATTTTTTCACATGCAATTGCTTTTTACCTGCCCACCACAAAACATTGGGGGCTGGGGGAATGACGACAACACTAGCAGCACTAACATTTCTGCCAAAATATAAGAAGGTAGCCATGTGTTTGCAGGCCAGACCCTTCAGTTTAAACTTTGGACTCCCGCTGAATTCAAAGGCAATGGTAACCCAGTTTACCCCTCCCCCCTCTTAGAATGTAACCAATGAAACTTGTTGAGATGGAGCAATTAATAGGGAACCGGATCGCTTCCCTGTGGCTTCTCTTATGCTTCCTTCTGGTTATGGTTTGTGAGACTATACATGATATGCTGGGCCATTAATCTAAGCTCAGTATGTTCGTGTCCTCTTAGAATACAGTGGTACCTTGGGTTACATACGCTTCAGGTTACAGACTCCGCTAACCCAGAATAGTACCTTGGGTTAAGAACTTTGCTTCAGGATGAGAACAGAAATTGTCCCCCGGCGGCAGCAGGAGGCCCCATTAGCTAAAGTGGTGCTTTAGGTTAAAAACAGTTTCAGGTTAAGAATGGACCTCCGGAACGAATTAAGTACTTAACCCGAGGTACCACTGTACATGTAGCTTTGGCTCTTAAAAATCTCCCCCCAAACACAGCAGCTTGTGGCCTGACATTCCCAGAAAAGCTTCTGAATGGCAGCGTGAGACTCACCTGGTAAGATAGTATATTAAGTAGCTCTTTCATTGCTCCAGAGAACCTGCTGATAGGGGGCTAATAAGCAAGATGACTACAGTCACCAAGTCTCAAGCCCTTCGGATGGTGCAGGGAACACAAATAGAACTGAGAACAAGCCCACTGTTTTTTATGAATGTGTGAGGTGGGGAGGGAGAGACACCTAGGGAATTATTCTACATTCCCTAATGGCCACCACTTAAGGGGGTGTCTGATGGTGACACAAACACAATTTCCCTCTAAGCAGATGTCATTCTTCATTACGATACAGCTTGCAAGGGTCTTTTCTCTTTTCTTAAAATAAAGGAGCCCTGTATACTAAATGCAGGTTTTTGTAGTGCCAAAAAATAATAATCAAATTGTTGGGAGGAAATCTCTCCCACCCAACCCCGCAAGACATGCTGAAGTTCATTAATTTGTTTTTGTTAATTTCCAAATTAGCATCCAGCGCCTTACATAACTTTTGTCTCCTGCTGTCATCAAGGCATTCACACGCCTTAATCCATGACAAATGGCTTCATTTGATCCATAACTGATTTCTCTGCCTGCTAACCAGGAAGAGAAAGCAGAGGAGGGCAGGCAGAGATGGGGTTGGGTGAGGAGAGAGGGTGAGGGAAGCATGAAATAACTTCTATTTATTGGAAACAAAAAGGGGGGAAATAAGTTGGAAATGGTATTTGTTTGGGCAGCTTCTTGGAGAACGTGATGGCTTTTAACACGAGAGAGGGCAATTTCCAACACACCATGAAGACAAACCACATCCCTCTATCCACCTCCAAAAGCTCATGCAGAACCACTGTAGAGACTTGAAGTGGTTTGATGGAAATGATTCCAAAGTCTGACTTGGGCTAATACTGAAATTAAAACCCAGGGATTTTCCGTGAAAATAGAGGTGCTTTCTGCAGATTCCTTAGCACACTCTCCAAGTCAGAAACATTAGTTATCAATATGCTCCCAGGTACATTTTAAAGTGCTGCTTATTAGCTACCAAGTCCCAAATGGCTTAGCTCCAGCGTACCTAAACTACTGCATCCTCCCTTATGATCCAGTCTATACCCAAATATATGATGAAGAGGTCCTTCCTGTGTCCTGATGTCAGTGGATCTTTCTGCAGCCACAGCTCACATGATAAAATAATTACTGTTTTCTTTTTCTTTGAACGTTGTTAACCATCTTAAGTGCTGTTCTGGTAAGACCAAACGTGAGCTATAAAATATCCTAATAAGTGCGTAATAATATGTCATATCTAAAAAGATTATGAACCAGCCACAATAGTCAATCTGGACTCTGATCTGGGGCTGCAGACAACACCTTCCTCAAACTGAAACACATTCTAGGCTTTATCCCCTTCCATTTACTATTGGATTTTAAAAAATGGAAACAACTGTTTTTTGCAGGCATACCAGTCTCCCTCCAGAGTGGATAAAGCTTGCCAAATTGCAGGCTAGTGGGTCGAGGAACATTGATGCTAGGCATCTTTCTAAAGTTTGTTTTGTTAAAAAAAAAGAAATGCCAATAACAATTTAAATTTGGTGTGTGATTTGATGAAATTTGCAGGCAACCCCACTCTTTCTGAAGGTAAGACACATGCCAAATTTCAGAAGGGTTCACTACAGTGATTTTCCCCCAAGGGTGGATTTAAAAAGGAGTCACTTAATCTCCCCATATGTTTTATAGGACATTGGTCTGAAAATTGATTATATGAGATCGATACTACTGCCAAAGAAATCTGCCAAAATGCAGGCAAATAAGTCCAGGGGTTTTTGTGCTAGGCACCTTAAGAATTGATTTTAGTGGAAATAACTAAAAGGGATTTGCTTTCTGGGTAAAATCATTCCTTCTGATTCTAACCTTGACCTATGAGTCAGAATAGAGCTGTCTCTCAGCCAAATTCCCACTTTGGTGTTCTTCCTTCCTTTCTCCATCATCCCAACTTGGCCTTGTGGCAGACACTTGGTTGAAGTATTATTTTATATTGAGGTTGCAAAGACACCACAAAGTGTTTCATGGGTATCCACTTCAACTTGTGTCACTTTGCACAGCTCTTGCTTCATGTCTGACAAGCCAAAAGTCCTTCCATGTGACCCCTGTTACATCTTGGGAGCTGGGATTCATCCAAATCTGATCAACCCCCCTAATGTCTAATTAATCTGCAAATTTTGGAATATCCATCAGATATCAGAACAAGAGCTTTTTATTTTCTAAAAAAAGGAACAAAAATCCAATGGGTATATAGCCAAAGAGCTCTGGTGGCAAAGATCACAATTTCCAGTCCTTTCAAACCACAATCAATTTTTGATTGATTGTTGTAGCTAAGGTTATATACTGCTTAATCTATACATAAAATAGATTAATACATAAAATGTAGGAACACAGGAAAGTATAGGAAAACTGTAGGAACAATAGGAACTGTTTGCCAGACTTTTTGGGAGCAATCCAACTCAAATTCCACCAGGCTGAGTAGGGTTTGGAATAAGCTCATAAGGTCTATGCTGACAGAAGTTCTCCGTCCCAGACATGTCCCAAACAGGGCATTCTGGCAGAATGGTCAAGCTAAGACAGGACAGTGGGAGACTGTTTACCAAACTTCATTCAGCTCAGTCACATGACCTAGCAATGCAGTGGAAGTTACATTGGTCTAAGAAGAGCCTGCGGGATCAGGCCAATGGTCCATCTAGTCCAGCCTCCTGTTCTCAAAGTGACCAACCAGATGCCTGTGGGAAACCTGTAAGTAGGACCTGAACACAAGAGCAATCTCTTTTCTTGCAGTTTCCAGCAACTGGTATTCAGAAGCATTGCTGTGGAAACAGAGCATCACCAACAACACTGTTTTAAATACCAGTTTTCCCTCTGCCAGGCTCAGGCCAGCAATAGCCACGATCCTAACTGGAGTTTAGAATATGGGTAAGGGATGCAGGTGGTGCTGTGGGTTAAACCACAGAGCCTAGCACTTGCCAATCAGAAGGTTGGCGGTTCGAATCCCCGCGACGGGGTGAGCTCCCGTTGCTCAGTCCCTGCTCCTGCCAACCTAGCAGTTCGAAAGCACATACAAGTGCAAGTAGATAAATAGGTACCACTCCTGCGGGAAGGTAAACGGCATTTCTGTGTGCTGCTCTGGTTCACCAGAAGCAGCTTAGTCATGCTGACCACATGACCCGGAAGCTGTATGCCGGCTCCCTCGGCCAATAAAGCGAGATGAGCACCGCAACCCCAGAGTCGGTCACGACTGGACCTAATGGTCAGGGGTCCCTTTACCTTTACCTAAGTTACACCAGAATAATTTAATTACAGTGACTTCCTTCAGTTTGGGTTGCTCTGCCCATCTTTCTAACTCATTATCAACAACTCTGGATGGCAGTGCTGTAACAACGACAACAACAACTTATTTCCTATACCCTCCCCATCTGACTGACTGCTCCAGCCACTCTGGGAAGCTTCCAACAAAAATACAGGAAAACAACAACATCAAATGTTAAAAGCTTCCCAAAACAGGGCTGTCTTCAGATGTCTAGGGGAAATCAGGCAGAGGTCTTTCCCATTCCACCTGCTACATGGAAATGGAGTGAGCTGAACCTGGCAGCTTCTTCATACAAACTATTGCTCTAGCACTGTTCGTTGGTCCCTCCTTGAAATTCCAGGCACACAGGGGGTTGGGTTCAGTATCTGTGACAGGTTACTGCCCCAAGCAGGTTGCAATCTCGATTTTGACAGTCAAGGAGACAACTAAGGCAGGGCGAGGCATTAGGGCAAAACCTCCGTGTTGATTTTGTTCTTACAATTCTCAAAGGGTCAGGGGATCCTAAAGGAGAGGCAAGGCTAAAAATAAATCAGACTGAATGCACAGTGGACTATGTGACAGCATATCCCAAGCAAGTTTGCTCCCAATCTCTACAGAAGCTGCAAGCATTTTTCATATAGAAACATTGCAACCATCCAGACTGCTTTGCCCTGCCTGATTGTCTTCTGGAAAGGATATGCCTGCTGGCATGTCTATGTATGCATTGATGCACAAGATGTCTCACTCAGAAGGGATATATCTGCCAATAGGAAAGGAGGAAGGGAAATCTCCAACCTTTTTCTGGAGGTGCAGCACTCCACACTTTCCATATCCTAGCCATATGTACAGGAAGAAAGACGGGCAGATTAAGGAGAAGTTGGAGATGCAGGGTTCAACCCCAATCCATAATCTGCTGGGGTGAGCATGTGAGGATCCAGAAGATCTCTAGCTCAGGCAACTGATTCCTGGCACAACTTAGGCTACACTGTCATAACCTCAGCTCAGCTCAACTAGTGCTAAGCTGCCTGAGCTGGGGCCAGCAGATCTTATGCCTGCATAAACCCTGAAAAATGGGCAGTCCAGGGGAGTGGTGGGAGCAGGAGCAGGTAAGGGATGGGGGCTTATGCTGGATCCTAAGTCAGTTCAGCTTAATCACATGACCTGGCAACCCAGCAGAACATACACTGGCAGAAAGGGTGATGGTTATAGTGACCTGAGAGACCAGGGTTTGTCTAGAATTTTGGTGGCCCAGAAGTGGAAACAAGAAGAAATGCCTACGATAGAAGACTGGAGAAAGAAATTGATGGATTACGCAGAACTGGACAGATTAACAGGGAGGATTCGGAACCGACGTGACCAAAGATTCACTGAAGACTGGGGAAAATTTACAGAATATATTAAGAACATCTGTGATAACGATATAACGTTTGTAAGTGTCCAAGAAGCTCTGTAAGAAGGTTTATTAGAAATACTGCTTAAATAATATGGTAAGATAATAGGTTTTGTAGTGCAATATTAATTAAGAAATGTGATGATAAGTGATAACTACGGAAAATTATCAGACAGGTTGATGGAAGTCTTAAAGAAAAATGATTTGTGATGAGAATCTGATGTTTAACTCTGTTTTAAAGTTTTTTTGTTACTGGAAAATTAATAAAAATTATATATATATATATATATATATATATATATATATATATATATATATATGAGAGAGAGAGAGCAGGGTTTGAATCCCCACTCAACCATGAAGCTCGCTGGGCGACCTTGGGCCAGTCACTTTCACTCAGCCTAACCTACCTCACAGGGTTGGTGTGAGAGTAAAACGGCGAGGGGAGAACCATTTATACTACATTGAGCTCCTTGAAGGAGGAGGTGGTATATAGACAAGGCATAAGTAAATAAGTCAAACTTAGCAGTGGGGATAGGGAGGAGGTCAGGATTACATCCTAAATGGGTAGTAGGGCAGAGGGGTTTAGTGTTTTAGGACGATGACCCATAACCTAGCAACTCAGATCTAGAGTTCCTCACATTTGAATGTTTTGTGACCCCAGTCTCTTCAGGCAAATAATGTTGCTGCTATTTAAGACGTGATAATAGGATTCTCTCCCCTGCCCCCTGTAGCCAGAGATATAATCATTGGCTAAAATCTGCCAGAGTCATTCCATGGTCAATCAATGCAGTTACACATAAATAAGATTACTTGGCTTTCTCGCTTTTATTCAACAGTATGCTTCTTTTCTGCAAATATAACAGGATGTCAGAAATATTTTAGAGACTGCAGGGGAAAGATGCTGATCTCATTTAATCCGCAGTAACTTCAAAAGAGGGTCTAAAGATCTTTTCCCTTGCTCAAATTTAGACTCAAGATACATGAGACAAATACTGAATCCAAAGAAGTCATTGAAGTCAGAAATGGGAAGACTTTTGCACATGTTTTGAAAGAGCTGCCACCATCTAGATAGATCAAGATGCTCGGGCCTCATTCACAGTCAGCTGCATCAAAACTGTGAGGATAGTTTGATACATATTAATTGTGTGTTCTAATAGCAAACTCCAAAGCTGAGTTATGGTGGCTATGCAGCCAAATCAGGTTGAGTGAGAAATAAGAGCAACATGGGTTTCTCCATGCTGTGGGTGGGGGGTAACCGAAGACGTAGCGGCGCCAAAAGGGGGAATTGATAAGAAAAAGGCAGTGTGGCATAGTGGTTGGATTGTATCTCTAGGACAGAGCTTTCCAAACTTTTCAGGTTGGTGACACACTTTTTAGACATGCATCATTTTGCAACACAGTAATTCAGCTATACAGTGGTACCTTGAGTTACAAACACCTCAGGTTACAAACACTTTAAGCTACAAACTCCGCTAACCTGGAAGAGTTAACTCAAGTTGAGAACGTTGCCCCAGGATGAGAACGGAAATCGTGTGCCGGTGGCGCAGTGGCAGCAAGAGGCCTCATTAGTGAAAGCACACCTCTAGTTAAGAACAGTTTCAGGTTAAGAACAGACCTCTGGAACGAATTAAGCTTGTAAGTAGAGGTACCACTGTACTAGCAAGCTGGAAGTTCAACTAACCTCTTTCCAGCCCCAGGAGGAGCATTCGCACAACAAACCTACACACAGCAGCTGACACACTAATGTGTGACAGCACACAGTTTTGAAAGCTGTGCTCTAGGATCTGGGAGGCCAAGGTTCAAATCCCTGCTCAACCATGAAACTCACTGGGTGATCTTGAGCCAATCAGAATCTCTCTGCCTAGCCAACCTCATAGGGTTGCTGTCAGGATTAAATTGGCAGGAAGAGAACTGCCCTAGGGCTGCCATACTCTCAGGTTTTCGAAGGCACGTCCGGGAATCGGACTGTGGAAATAGTATCTGGGCAGATTTTTGCCAAATCTGCAAAATGCCCAGAAAAACCCAGGCATATGGCAACTAGGGCAATTTTCTAAGAAAAATGCTGTAAAAATAATAATAAAAAAAGCCCAAAGACTTATTTTGTAGGGGGAGACCTTGAGCTCCTTGGAGAAAAGGTAAAATATAATTGTGATAAATGATAGGTAGGTAGGTAGATAATGATGATCGAGATAGACAGATAGATAGATGATAGATAGATGATAGATGATAGATGATAGATGATAGATAGATAGATGATAGATAGATAGATAGATAGATAGATAGATAGATAGATAGATAGATAGATGATAGATAGATGATAGATAGATGATAGATGATAGATGATAGATGATAGATGATAGATAGATGATAGATAGATAGATATGGATATAGATACATTGATAGATAGACTTAAGGTGGAAACCCCACCTTAAATCAACAAAAAAAATAAAAAAATTAAATGAAGAGACTTTATTTACATCTTTAAGCATGAACAGTGTGCAGAAGGAATACAGTGATCTATTTATCTATTATTTTAGGTATTCTTACTATTGTGGGATATTTGTGGGTGCAGCATACCCTCTTTGGAGGGGTACTGAAGAAATGGTAAATTCTACATTGTTTTACTAAGAGTAACAAACTGCATTTAAAAATGTTAGCATCTCCAGGCGTTTACTTCTGCAAATTCTGATAAAGTATACCATCCTTTGATGTATCTGTAAATTTCTGGCAGCTATTTCTTGACTTCATCGGTAGTCAAGGCCACCAAGGATTGACTTGATCTGTCCCTCAGATCATTGACTTGATCTGTCCCTCATACTGAGTAGTAGAGTGACCTGTGAGGCCAGAGTTTAGCCGGGTTACAACAAGAGGTATCTTAAAGACCAAGTTCAGATGCCACAATCCTGATCCTGGATCTGCATCTGATTTGCAGGGAGCTCTCAAACCATAGTTTCCCAGAAGATGGCACAGGAAACTAGGAAATAGTTTCTGAAACTGGATGTGTGAGGGGAAGGAAGGAAGGAACAGCACGGATATGTGGCTCATTCCTGGTCTTATAAAACATCAGATTGGGGTAATTGCATCTGAATTTAAGTCTTTAGTATAGGAATTCAGTCTGACAATAAGAAAGCATGCCTGACTGGTTAGAGCATGGTGCTGATGACTCCAAGGTTGCCAGTTTGACTGCTGTCCATTGGACCTAACCCTAAGTTAACTATAGTCTAACATCGTGGAGAAATATGGGGAAACTCCCACATTTGACTGGTTTAGGAGCACAGCTGCACATCCAGATGAGATATCCTTCTCTACTCAGTGATTCTGCAGAAAGTAGAATGGAGGGGGAGTTCCCTGCAGCAGGGGAGCCATTGTCCGGCAAATAGCAGGGGGAAAGAAGCAAAATGGAGTGCAGGCAGCCTTCACCAGCCTGGTGTTCTCCAGATGTTGCTGCACTACCGTCCCCATCAGTGTGCATGCTGGCTAGGGATGATGGGAGCTGCCATCCTACATCTGGTGCCCACTAAGCTGGCAAAGGCTGAGCTAGTGAAACATTGGGAAGAGAATCTAGGGCATTGGCTGGTTTTCCACGCACCCAATGTTCTCCTATATGTCATGAAGAGCCCATTTCCTTATACAGAGGATAGATAGCTCATTAGGACACTATGGGTGGTTTTCAACTGAATTCTTCCCAGAGTATAAGGATTAGTGCTAGTGCAATGGGATTTCTCTTCTCTTCCTCCCACCACAACATCCCCCAAACTGCTCTAGACGGTTGGAGGGAACTCAGAACAGATATCAGGTGTGCACAGATAGAGGAGAGTGGGAGAATGTTCCCTTGTTGCAGTGATGGGATGTTCACTTTCATGCTACGTTGAAGACAACCCTTTATTTCAATCTTGGAAAGAATACTCCAGAGCTGCGTCCCATTAACCCTTTTCATTTCCCCCTCAGTTTATAGGCCACAAAAATGTACTCCATGCTCTGCTGCCACTTTGTTTACTATTTTACTCGCATTCCTCCCCAAGGTCCCTCTGGACAAAACTCAAAAAAAGTAGATCCGATGTACACTGCAACCCAAGTGTGCGGCAGCTCTCTGCCCAAAGCACATTAAGGAGTCTTCGGCACTGTTTTAATGCTAAACTAAGTTTGGCTCCAGAGAATGACTCTGTTTATAGCATTTGAAGTTAGGGGAAGATGTGAAATCCCAGAAGAAGGCAGAAACCTTGCTCTTAGCGAATCTCAGTTTCATGACAGACTGGAAAGGGAAACATTAAAAATGGGAGAGGGGGGGCAACAAAAACCATACACTAAAACTGAAGGAAGAGAAAAGATCAAACTATCCTGGTAACTAGAAGGAAGAAGTTATACGTGTCTTGAGAGGAAATACACCCAGTGATCCCTTTTAGTGCACGGTATGGGACGCAGGTGGCGCTGTGGGTTAAACCACAGAGCCTAGGGCTTGCCGATCAGAAGGTCGGCCGTTTGAATCCCCGCAACGGGGTGAGCTCCCGTTGCTCAGTCCCAGCTCCTGCCAACCTAGCAGTTCGAAAGCACACCAAGGTACAAGTAGATAAATAGGAACCACTCCAGCGGGAAGGTAAACGGTGTTTCCATGCACTGCTCTGGTTCGCCAGAAGCGGCTTAGTCATGCTGGCCGCATGACCCGGAAGCTGTACGTCGGCTCCCTCAGCCAATAAAGCGAGATGAGCGCCGCAACCCCAGAGTCAGCCACGACTGGGCCTAATGGTCAGGGGTCGCTTTACCTTTTACCTTTATTCAACCATGGTTTATTAAGCTTATTAAACCATGGCTTTGTGTTATGCTGTCACATAGGCCCGTGACCAGGAAAATGGGGAGGAAGAGCCCAAGAGGCATCAGCACCTATAGGGTGTTGATGGACCCTGATAAGCCACTTCAAGCACAGCAGCTGGCCAGGATTGCTGGTGTCACCAGATTCTGCCTTCAATTCAATTTTGGCCTGCCCAATTTTGTTCTGGCTCCAGACTTAGCTGGAGCAAATCAAAGATCCATCTAGAACATTACATTGCTTCCGACAGGAACCAACCAGATGTCTGAAGGAAGCTCAAAGGGACATCACAAAGGAATAGTCTTGTCTGCTCTCCCCCAGCAGCTAGTATTCAGACGTATGCTGGCTCCAAAGCTGGAAGTCGCCTCCAGCCAATGTGATAACTATTTGTTGAATATCCAAATCTCCTTTTTTCAAGCCATCTAAGTGGCCTTTACCACACACTGATTGAATTTGATGATATGTCATGTAAACTAGAGTTTGGGTTTCTTTTGCTTTCTCACTTTGCCATCATAATCCTCCCCCCCCCCCCCCGATTTCTGCATGAGTTTGTGATTTTTTTGTTTTGTTTTTTTAAGTGGGCATGGAAACTTGTACACGCTTTGAGGGGAATTTCTCCTAATCTGCATTTTTTTGTGCATGATTTTACCAATACATCCAGTGTAGAAAGTTGTTTTCCCCGATATAATGCATTTTTGAATGTCATTTCCCCACAAGACATGCTTCTTTGTACACAAAATTCAAAGAAATGTGAATTTCAAAGGATAGCCGCATACTGGTTTATGTAGCAGTTTAGGAAACATGAATTGGGTAGGTCTGCATTAAGATTTTATGATGCAAACTTAATGTATTGCTCCCCCATCCACAATACAGACAATCTCTCTCCCCCCTACCACAAAATAACTGTCAAGCTTCTGCCTCTGATTTAGTTCTGCTCCTGGTACCCACTGCCAGGACACCAGTATTTTTGAAATCACAGGTGAACAATTTGTAGCTATAGTCAGGTTTAAAGGTAAATTTGGATTCTGAGATGTTATCCTTGTGATACTTCAAAACTGTTTGTGAAATGCCTTGTTACTCTATTTGGGACTGAAGCGAAGAAATTAAAGTCATTTGTCCTAGTTTATTCATTTTTAGTGAGTAGCAGGCTCACATTCCCCTTCATGTTCCTTGCCCTTTTATTTCTAACATCCCTTGGTAGTTGTCACTCCTTGTAGATTTGCCTTTCTACTTGAAGCTTTACATGCTTGCTGTGTAGCATTACACATACCTTCAGCAGAATCATTCTCGTTTTCCACACACACCTCCTTTACCCCTGTATTAGAAAGCCTTTGTACGGCCATGATGATTTCACACTTTAAAAATACAATGACTCTGGGTCTGTTGCAGTTTTGCAACTTTGTGTTCTCAAGGATCCAACCCACTCACTTCTAGGGCTCTGGAGGAGTTGGTTGAAACCTGCAGAGCCTCTCTAGCAGTTCAGATGAACTATTTGTGAAATGAATCCATGAGGAACCCAAGACAGACATGGGGAAATGATTTAGCAGGCATCAGAATATTCAGGTCGGTTCTGGTAAATAGAGGCCATTGGAAGGGATTGGGTTGAAACCTGAATTGCAAATGCTCCAATGTGTGACTAAAATGCAATACATAAACAATACAAAAATGTAAATATGTTGCACTTAATTGTAAGAGCTAATTCAGTTCCACAAACTATCTTCAGCCTCTTATTTAACCAGGAGAACATTCTCCACGTGAGGTGGAGAATTCCCACGATCTCACCAGGAGGTTTCCCTTGTGCATTGGGATTTTAGAGTATGCTCTATTCATGTTGCTTGTTATTATTTATTAAATTTCTTTGCCACCCTTCATCCAAGGATCACAGGGTGGTTTACAATATAAAAACACAAAAATGCATAATATAGTAGCAACCAAAGCAAATCCCCCCCCCCTCCACCACCACACCAAGTTTAACACTCTACAGCCTACAGGTGACTCAGCCTATTTCCAGCCTATCTTACTTTCAAATGGGTTCACTCCTAAATCCATTTCTTCTCATTTCTGCATAAATATGCAATTTTCACTTGACAACTCACATTTCATTATATAGTTAAATGTGTGGTTTCTCTCAAAATGTATTTTCTCTTGAGAACCTATATTTCTGGATACATTATAGTGTGTGTGTGTGTGTGTGTGTGTGTGTGTGTGTGTGTGTGTGTGTTTAACTGATAAGTGCACCACAACACTCAAAGTGCAAAACCTGATTGAGATCTACATTCTAATCCTCACATCAGTTTGGGAGGTTTGGATCGGGGTACTTCATTTCAGAAATGACAAAGACTCAATTCATCAAACACACCTATTTTATAGTAAGATTGATGCCTACGCTGGATGTCTCACAGTTCTTGTTAGGATTGCTTACATCAAGCTTGTAAAGAGTCACTTTCTATCCCTTCCTGGGCTCTTAAATGACGCGACAACAACTGGTTGAACATCACAATGCATGGAACATCACAATGCCCCACCTTCCAAATTGACCTTTATGATGTGTTCCATCTCCATGCCATGCTGAAGTGGCACAGGTGTGCAGGAGAGGAAAAGAAAGAGGGAAATGCTATAGCCACCTGGACAAAGAATGCCCAAGAAAACTCAATTCACACGATTTTTATTCATATTTGTTTGGGTCCCTTTTCAGATCACTAGTAACATTCTAATCTGGAACTTCCAGAGGAGGCACAACCAACTCTCTAGAGACTGCTATCTACTCTGAGCATAATAAAACTGGCAGCAATCTAACCATTGTCATTGTTGTTCAGCTTTCTTTAGGGGGTGAGACCAGAGTTGCTGAGCTTTTTGGGGGGGGAGAGGCCAGAGTTCTTGAGCTTTTGGGGAAAAATAATGGCCAGCATTGTTGAGCTTTCTTTTAGGAAGGGTTGGCACAAGTTGTTGAGCTTCTTTTAGGGAGGGTGACAAGAGTTATTAAGCTTTTTGGGGTGAAGATTGCATAAAATCACTAGCACAAAATTCTGCTGCCCTCTATCCTTCCCACATTCTGATGCCGACACAGGGAATTCAACCTTTCTAAGCAGTGAGGGTGCCAGCGATGGAACACAGCACCAGGGGCACAGCGCAGCATGCTTGCTCATAGGAAACCGGCCAATCACTTTTTAATCTCCCACGATCAACCGGGAGCACCCCGACGATCTACCTGTCGATCGCGGCCAACTGGTTGGACATTGCTGTTCTAGAGCATATGATTCATGTCGGAGATGCCTTACAGTGGTGCAGTCCTGGGGCAGTTGACACCTGTGCTGCCATACTCTCTCTCCGTACCACCCCAAAAAAGTTTTGAGTTGCATCCAACAAAGTGTCCCATTGGTGCAAGGACTTCAGCTTATGCAAAAGAACTTCCTCATCTCCCCATGCTACCCCCAGATCTCCTCCCAAATGTTGGGGGGGAGTTACTTGAACATACGCATGTGGTGGGAGGAGAGGGAAGTTCTGCTGTTCAGACATCAGTGTCTGGATGGGACAACGTGGTTGGATACAACCCATAATCATTTGCTTTTATAGCTTCAAGGCAGGGGCAGCAATCAAAGTGAAGAAACTAATCCAAGCACAAAACAAGGCAATAGTTAAAAAAATCAAATCACACTCCACATGACAGTCATGGCTGTAGAGAAGCATGTGTGACATCACCCAAATCTCCTGTCCAAGCTTGTTTTGTAGAACCACCAGAACAGCATTGGCATCAGTCAGTGGCACCCTGGGATTCCCTGGATAAGGGCCACATGTCTTTGTACTTTTAAACCTAGCAAAAAAGCATTTAAACTCACCATATTCCCCATGTTCTTAGTTTCAAAATCACCAACCTAGCCATCCACGTGGAGAAATGGTTTCTCTATGCAGCTCTATTTAAAGCCAAATTCAAGAGCAGTAGATTAAGTCCACTAAATCATGTGATATTTAAAATGCTGCACACTGTGGTTTTTAAAGGAGATCTTCCATTTATCAAGTCAAGGAGGTGGAAGACATAGTGAGACTTGTCTTCCTTAATTTCCCCATGCTCTTGTCAAGCTTTTAAAAATTATTTGGAAGCCCTCTTACAAATTAAAGACCCCTACCAAGAATTATGGACTGAGCCGCCATAAAGTGCTGGGAGATTGTGATAGTTGGGGTGGAGGTATGCTAGACAATTAATTACAGTTGTGTGTATTTTCACCTTATTAAAAATAGAAAAGGCCTTCTAGTACAACAGTATGAAATTAGAAAATTATGCATCGATTCATCTTCTCCAGTTTTTATTCACTCTTCTCCCCCCCCCCCCCGATGCAGTGTTTTAATCTTCCTTAAACAGTGGCTAACTCAAAGTGGCTAACTCAAAGTAAATGATGCATTCCTAATAATATAAATATGAAAAATAGCAATCGCTTGAGGACTGCAGCTGAATATATTAAAAACTCTGCTCATTTTCATCATTAACACATTTCCATTTCCTTTTTCTTCATGTTGTGCAACACTCCCCAACCACCACCACTTGCATTCTCAAATAAGGTGACAAATTCACAGATTAGATAGATAGATATAGATAGATGATAGATGATAGATAGATAGATAGATAGATAGATAGATAGATAGATAGATAGATAGATAGATAGATATAGATAGATAGATAGATAGATAGATAGATAGATAGATAGATAGAATTTCTGTATTGTGACAAAAGAAATCTCGTAATAACCTCTAACTCTGTCTTCCTAAAGGATTCTCAGTGTATCTTCTCCTATCCAGACATGGAACAACCTGAATCAATGGTGAGCATTTCCATCACATTCCACTCATCTGTCAACGTAGTGGCTTATTTCTTGAGAGACTGAAATTGGCTGCCTGGGCTCAGAAGACCATCAATCTTACTCATGTAGGGTGCAGGCTGCCTGCCTCAGAAAGTCTCGCAAGAGGGAAAGCTCTGCTGTTCCTAAGCAGGTGATGAGGCAGCTGTAAAGCCTTCACTCTGTATCACAGCCCCTGCGAAAGATATGTCATATTTCCCATTTCCCCCAATGCTTTGTATGCATCCCATGCCGTGCTCTTCTAGCTTCATAAAGGAGGTGATTTTTCAAGCTTAGGCAAATGCTGCCAGCCACCGGAAGGTCTATCCCTCTTTCCTTTCTTTTTTTTCTCATCATGTCACTTGTTTCAACTGATTGTGCAAAAATGAGATTGCATTTTCCCTTTGACTATTTATACATACAGTGGCTTGTTTGTCCATTGTGCTGCCATTGGTGGCAGAGAGCTGCCACCGTTCTGTTTCAGTGGGCGCTTTGTTTCCTTCTCTTGATGGCTCTGAGAGAAAGACATGCATACCGGTTGTCCCACCTGCCTCCGATCAATTATAATGACAGTTAGTGAAGCAATTGATTGCGCACCCTAGAGCAAAATGTATATGAAATCCACAACACACAGAATGGCATGGGTATATAAGACATAAGAGTAGAACTGTGCTCTTGTGCAACTCTGATTCAAGGGCTGTAACTAGAGGAAGCTATCAATGAGCAATTTCACCGCAATACTTTTGGGCAAATCTTCCCTTTCGTTTCTAAGATTCTTAAGCTATTACTTCCTGGTCTGAAGGACACTTTTCCTCACCCACATCAGATTGAATAAAGACGTTGACATCTATTGGAGCCAAAAGTGATATTCTCAAAATCTGCAGAGCATGATTACCCATCATCACCACGCGCATTTCACCTTTGAAACTCTAAGAGAGAGAAAGGGGGGTAGGAAGCTCACCACATCCTATGAGCAGTGGCCAGTTCATCAGCCTTCTTATATTGCATTGTATGCACATGGATCATTTCCTGGACAGTAAGCCCATGAAGCAAGTTCCAAATGAATGGTCAGCTTTGAAATATGACATTGTTGATTTCCATCTGAGGAACGTCAATGCGACGCAATGCCTTAGACACAATCTTACCTTAATCAATTTCTATTACCGACACCAAAATCCTCTCTTTTTTGCACCTTTCAGCCATGGAGCATCCTTGGAAACATGACATGCTTTACCACCAGAAATATCGTTCGCCTTATCATACCACGATCACAAATAGCAGGGTTCGACAAAAATGCAGGCCATGTCGCAGCATCGTTTACACTTGGCATAACCATCCCAGGAACAATAAGTGGTTACATAAGGCTTGAATTAAGGGGCTTCCTGGAGGCATGGCTTAGGTTGCAACCCTAAACACATTTGCCAGGGCATAAACATCACCGAATACAGGGGGACATACTTCTGAGTAAAAGGGCTGAGATTGTGCTGCAACATTGCCAAGCGGGTCTCCCCACATTCTAGAATTCACCCTGCATGTGGCAGTAAAGGATAATGCATAGTTATTGGTAGGTGGGTGTTTTGAGTTTTTTGTCTCCATCCACAGATGTAAGAGAAAATAAGTTACTAAAATAGGCATGTGATTATCTGTCCTTTTCTCATCTGAATGCAAACATTGGGCCCCCTGTCTTTTCTTTTTCTTGCAGGGAGGGGAGACTTGTGCCTCAATTCGCAAATGTACAGGAAATAAAAGTGCTCAAAGTTATATAACTGCATGATTTCTCCACAGGAGAAAGAAATCTTATTCTCTTACCACACAGTGTAAAAAGAATCTACAGTATAATCTAAAGAGCTTTCCCATGCCAATTTGAGGAAACTGACAGAAACACACACACCCTCAAAAAAAAAAAAATTGGTTGTGATTTTCCACGGCAGGAGAGCAAATATTTGGTTGATTTCATTGTCATGCAAGGAAGCAGCTCGTAGAATGTCAGGGGTGAAACAGATTGATCTCCATTGCATTGATATACAGTATAGGCTCATACACAGAGCAGCATCTTTGTGGTCCTACCTGGTCTGTGCAGAGGATGCTGCTGGAAGGTGTGGTGAAGTGAGCCCTGACAGAGCAGCATGGCACAGGCACTTATCCACAAATACAGGACCCAGGACATTGCAGAGACCATGGCCGTTCTCTAAAGGAAATAGTAGACAACAATTAGCACCCACTGCAAGTGAATCCACATTCTGCTTCCATTCGGATGCTATGTGCATCTGAACCATGTTGGAAGACAGGTAGAGGGGGGGATGTTTCCCCACCTCAATTCTCCCCCCCCCCCATTCTTCCAGACTGCCAGTTGTCATGTGACAAAGGAGTGCGTCCAAAGGAATGCAAGGAAGCTGCCTGCTTCGAGATTAACTTTTAATAATTCAGGGGCATAAATGAAAGCAGTGCTAAAAGAAGCCCAAGGTTAACAGGAAACCAAGGTGCAGCTGATGGAGGAGGTCTGAGGCTACCAAGGCTCATGTCATGATGGACGTGTCAGTTCCATGGGACAGTCTTAAGGCAGGAGCTAAGAAATCCACACTCCATTTCATTCTTTAATTGCACTTTCAAGGTGTGATCAGAAACACTCTAGGCAAGTATATCTCCAATGAGTAACTCTGTTTCGTGATATGGGCGCGTAAAGCATGCAAGCAAATCGCTTGGTCGTACAAGATTTCCGAGAGCGAATCCATCCTGCAAAATAGCAGCAATGTGGGACGTAGTGGGTGCCATCGCAGGGTGCCATTCACGCCTTCCTAGTCAATGGAAATGGACCAGGAAAACTGGGCGTTGTAGCTGGAACATGCTACTGCCAAATCTCACAGCATTAAGGTGCCTGTGCAATCACAGAGAGATTAATATAGATGAGCCCTCTCAGAACTTCATAAAGCACGTTGTAAACAGTAACTTGACTTCCAGTGCCAAGACACATTTCAAGCAAGCTCTGCCTTGACAATCTGGCAAGTCTAATCTCTCTCCGGCAGGGGCTGCGTCGTTTTTAACTTCTAAGGCCATTAATTTTTAATTGCAGTGTTGTCTGCTAAGCAAAGTAATTGTTTCTCAGAACTCTGTTCTATCAGTCCATACGCACACAGCTTCCTTTTCTTTTGTGCCTCGTCGAAAGAAAACTTGTAGGACTAGACTGAATTTCCTGAGTAATGGAGGAAGGGCGGAGGACTGATCTATTCAGAAATCAATTTGTATCGAAAATAGAAAGGAATCCTCATTACAAAAGCAAGAGATCTCTCTCTGCTAGGGCGACATACGCCATCACTTGATACCTCTCTGGCACTGGGCATTTCCACACACACACACACAGACACCCCTTGTAAACTTTACAAGTTTAACAGCCTCTAAGCCTTCAAGGATCGCCAGATTTCCAAGGCTTGGCTATGCTGCGCTCCATCCAGTTCTTTTTAACAACACCTTCTGCTGCATTCCACATTGCCAAATTAATCAAACTTCAGGCATGCTCCTTAGTCAGCCAATGACAAGAAGGCATTTTCTATCTAATAATCCAATCAGATGAACATCTTTTTTTTTCCCAGAGGAAGGGAGAAAAGACATTCAAGCTCAAATAAACCTCTTTTATCTCTCATGCAGAACAACTCATACACACACACACACACACTTGAAGGTTGGGCTTACGAGTATTTAAAAAAACACCCAGAAGTGATGTATCCTCACGGTTGGTTAACAATTGAAATCACTGCCAGTGGCAGATCAGTCACGGAGTACAAGTGTCAAGTGCAAGACATGGACATCATTGTTCTTTTTTTAAAATTTTTAGGCATGTTCTTTGTAAGAGGCTCTTTCTGAGGGGGGAAATGGGGAGGGAGGAAGCTGAATGGATCAAGCACAAGTTTCCAGCTCCAAAGGAGAAGCATAATTAACAACCAAATTGCAAAACATAATTTTCACCAGCGGGATGCCCTTTTACTCTCTGCTCTGTGTTTCTGATGTACTCACCCAGCATATATATATAATTAGTTGTTTCCTTCTCCCTGCTGTTTACTTTTGGCTTACCTTCCTTCCTTCCCCCCTCTTTTATTTCCTTAAACCTCAGCAACAAAAGCACCACACACAGCCAGCCCTTCCCTTCCAAGCACCTCACAAATGCACTTCTGGGTGGATTTCAAAGAGATGGATGCCCCTCCCCCTCTTCGTTTGGGATATATATCTATATATGAATGGTGTGTGTGTGCATCTGATGCAATCAGCAAATACATTTAAAGGGGAAAAGAGGCTTCCCCCTCCACTGGGGTTGATCTTTCAAGCAGAGTAGTCTTTTAAACAGCGGAGAAAGACAGGGGAAAAAACTTCTCCTGCTGATCTTTTCGCATTCTCTCTCTTTTCAGGCAGCATTTCTAGAGTGAGGACTTTTCAACACCCCCCCCCCCCGCAAGCGTTCACCATCCATCTTCAAACAACATTATTGGTAGGAACTTTTCTCCAGAGCCAACATTTCCCTTTGCTAACATTTCTTCCCTGGGTTTGATGATCTGACCCTTTCTCCCTCTCTCCCCCCCCCCCTCTCTCTCTCTCATCCGAATAACAACAACAACAATTATTATTATTATTACTGATACATATAGGTATATTTATTTGACATTCGTTCGGCGGGAGGATCCCGAGAAGTCCTCCGAGCATCTCCGTCCTTACCTGAGGATTCCAACCCAAAGCACAGTGCCCGGTTCGCGTTCATTGGAAAGACTGGACACTTTCCCCCAAAAAATCCATCTGCACCACAACACGGGATCGTGCAGTTTCGCCCGGCAATCTTCGACAGCAGCCTTTCTTGAGGACGCACGAAAACGAAACCGGGGATTGGTTTGTGTCTCGGTGTCCTCGTTGGCAATCCTATTCCAAGAGTAAAGAAGACATCTAGGCTCTCTCGCTCTCTCCCCGTCTCTCTCTCTCTCTGTCTATCTCCCAGGCTGTCAGAAAAGTAGCCAAGCTTTGAGAGGTGGAAAGCCTGTCATTTTCACCTTTAAATCATCTCGGAGCGACACCTTCTGCTCGAGGAGACCTTTCAAGTGATCTTGAGATAATTCGCAGGCTTCCAGGGCACTTAGAGAGGAGGATCGGTGGATGTTTAATGACACGCCAGCCCACCCCTCTCTCTCCTTTTTTACCTCCACCCTCTCTCCCCTTTCCTATATATATATATATGTATCTCTCTCTCTCTCCAATGCACTCAGAGCGGAGTAAGAGCAGATGTACGTAGGAAAAGCGCAGATCGCCTATACAGCGCGGTGTAAGTACCGAAGAGTCTATTTCAATGCATCCCCGGCTGGGGGGAAAGTATCACATGTCTTTAAAGGGACACGGCCCCTCTTCTGGCAGACGGGAGCCTCCGGCTGACTCACCTGCCCAGCCCAGCCCAGCCCTCCTCCTGGAACGCCTGCGGAAGGAAGGTGCTTGGAAACACCGGGAGGGTCCCTAAGTCTGGCTGCCACCCTAATCTCTGCAAGTCTCTCTTCCTCCTCCTCCTGCTCCACCGCCACCAAAGAGAAGGGAGGAGTTTTGAATCCGCTCGAGATTGGGCAGGGAAGCACCTACAGTCCAATGTGGGAAGACAACTTTTTTCCTTCTTCTTCATCTTTAAGCAAAGGCGGGTACCCAAAATAGTCATCAGATGCGGGGGTGTCATTCATATATATATATACGGAGCCTTTGTCGGTATTGTAGGAAAGGCTCAGAATTTTCGCTTAGCAATGCTGACCATCTTCTGAAAAACTGCACGAACAAACCTTTTTCTTTTTTTCGTTTTTGGCGGATCTTAAAAGATATACGGGTTTTGCTGTGGCATAAAAGCATATTTTTGAGAGTGCTGGAACCTGCCTGTGGTGGATAGATTGTACCAGCATCGGGTGAAGATGAAGGAGACTCTAGTCTAGTCCATGAGGGCTAGAAACCTGTTAAGTCTTTTAAAGGAGGCAAGGCTCTTATTTCCTGCGACAGACTAACCTCTGCAAGGAATAGGCAGTGGTAGCTCACAGGGCCAGGATGAATCCCCAGCATCTCCACATAGGAGAGGCACCTGTAGGCAAAGCTGAGCTAGGTAGACTGAGGGTCTGACTCAGCGTAAGGAAACTTTCTACCTACCTAAGTTGTCATGAATGTCCAAAAACTCTGACTTCTGCTGAAAGACTTGTATTAATTTGCTGGAGAGATATGGCCATGACCCCCTTCCATCAATCGATAGAAGACGTGGCAACTGTAGCAAAATATGAACAGATTGCTTTTAGATGTAAATTGTAAATTTGGAATACATTCATAAAAAGTATAATGTCTTGTTAACAATTTTACATTTATTGGAATAACTGGAATATGTATATAGCCATATATTCTATTTATCACACCACCACCCCGTCTTCATATTTCTGTCCTTTCACATTATTCTCCCACTGAAAACCTTTAATTGAAAAAACGAATGTCCAAAAAACTCTTAAATGTGATTCACCTGGGTACCTCTGAAAACTGGGTTTTTTAATTAGTATTTGGGTAAAAAATTTGTGTTTGGGTAAATACAATTATAATACAGTTCATGCCCAAAAGGTGAAAACTCTCAGCATTCATATGAGCATACACCAGTTGATGCTGATTGTCAAAGTTAGTCACAACAGGGCAATGCCTTCATTAGGGTTAACTGAAGGTGCCACAAAATGGTGGCAAGCTTGTGGATTCTCCAGAGCTCTTTGTCAATCAGGAAGCTACACAAATCAGGGAGTGGGGAGGTGAGGACAGCCTCTGCTGTGTGTAGCATATTTCCTGATGCAGAGTTCTGAAATACTCAAATACTTGCTACAGTTTCTTTGCTGTTTTGGTTGGTTTCAACAAAGGTATTCCCCAGCTGTGAATTTTGGTGTTGGTTTGTTATGGACTTGCATGTCTCTTGAGTTTTGGGATATTTGCAAAAGTTGCCTAGGCGTGCTAACATTTGCATGTGAATGTCAAATTGAAACAAAACAACCCCAAATTATGTAACCAAACAAAAACAAAACAACCCCAAATTATTTAAGCATATAAGATTCGGCAGACAGGGAAGTAAAGATAACTTGGAAACTGGGAGAATGAAGGCATTTCGTCCCATGACTGAATGTCTTTTTGAAATAATTCTCCTTTGCCATAAGTAAAAAAGAAAAAAAGAAAAAAACCAAGAGTGCAAGACAGCCAAAAGCAGGGGTCAACAAACTTTTTCAGCAAGGGGCCGGTCCACTGTACCTCAGACCTTGTGGGTGGCTGGACTATATTTTGAAGAAAAAAGTGAATGAATTCCTATGCCCCACAAATAACCCAGTGATTCATTTTAAATAAAAGGACACATTCTACTCATGTATTCCCAGACCATCCGCGGCCAGATTTAGAAGGTGATTGGGCCGGATCTGGCCCCCGGGCCTTAGTTTGCCTACCCATGCCAAAAGGAACCACTTTTATTTTCAAATTATTTCAATGGGACGAGGGGGTATGCATTCAAATTCTTCCTTGTTGAGGGTCAGTGGGGGTGCTTAATTTTGCCAGATCATATATATAGGATTTTCTAATTCTGAAATAGTGCAGGATGTGCTGGGAAAGAATAAAGTCCCTTCCCCTTCCTCAGCATCCTACCCTAACATGAGGCCTTGACATGAAGAACAATTTATTGCAGTCATTTATTTGCTGCCAACAACTTAAGTGGTCATTTACAGGAATGAACTCATTTCCCTCCCCCTCTTCTCATATATTATCCTGACAATAACGACATTGAAGAGGCAATCCTATGGCACGCTTACCTGAGAGCAAACCCCACTGGTCTCAGTAAAGCATGCTTCCAAGTAAACACACAAGAGCAATCGGGCAATTGGGTCCTGAACGGGCTTCCTTGCGAAAGCCACTTCCTTAAAAGTAATGGTGTTTGCTTTGCACTAAAACCAGGGAAGTAGGATCAAGATGCATCATCGCCTATAAATCCAAGCTCTCCGCATAAAAGCATAGCTACAGTGGCCAACACTGCAGGCAACACAATAAAATACAAGTTCAAGTTCACAGTAACACTCACGCTGGCCTCAAGCCACAAACAATTTCATCCACAGTATTCTTGCTCCAAACCCTGCACTGGAACTACTCTAGAGCAGGCACTTTATGAATGGCCTTCTGCTGTTCTTTCTTTTTCAAATGCTTAAAATTATTGTGCTGGGGGGGGGGCAGACAAACAAACCTGTAGTAATTACACTCACACCAATAAGCTTCTTTGCTAAAATTCAGAAATGTCAACTAGCATAGAGAGTAGTATTAAGAGAATGCAGTGCAGTACCTCCCATGGCTGTTAATGCCTCCTTTGGCACTATTATATTTTATTGCGTAATATAGATATAAAGAGACTGAGACGGTTCTTCCCTCCCATCGCCCGAGACTGACTTTGGTCTTTGAGGCAGTGAAGTTCAATAGTACAGCTCCAGATTCAACAAATGTATCTGCTGAATCTGGTCCAGCAACTGCTGTGTGGAAGCCAAGGCTCCAATGCATCTCAAACCCTCATCATTTTCTTTAATATCAAGGTGCGGGCCATGGATATATACAGTGGTACCTCGGGTTTCAGACGCTTCAGGTTACAGACTCTGCTAACCCAGAAATAGTACCTCAGGTTAAGAACTTTGCTTCAGGATGAGAACAGAAATCGGGCGGCGGCAGCGGGAGGCCCCATTAGCTAAAGTAGTGCTTCTGGTTAAGAACAGTTTCGGGTTAAGAACAGACCTCCAGAATGAATTAAGTTCTTAACCTGAGGTACCACTGTATATATTGCCCCACCACTCATGGGTGTAGCCAGGATTTTTGCTGGGGGTGGGGTGGGGTGACAAAAAGTTGTTCAGCTTTTTTTTTTTGAAAGATTGCCCAAAACGTTTTGGGGAGAGATCACAGGTAAAAATCCCCCCAAAAGAGGACATTACACAGGGGCGGGCTTTTGTTGGGGGGCAGGTTTCTGCTATGGGGGGGGCAGAACCTCAGTTAATTAAGTCTTTTTAATGGTTTTCAATACTTTTTGAGGATTTAAGGGAGGCAGCTACTCCCCTGCCTCCCCTTATCTACGCCCATGCCACCACTGGTTTGTGTGTTTTTTCTAAGAAACCTCAAAGCTTGAAACAGCTTACAAAAGTACTGAAAGCTCGTTTTCAATACATAGCCTTGTAGAAAGGTGCTATTGTGGAAATAATGCATGTGAGTGGTGAGAGTGGCTTTGAGCTTGCCTTTGCTCCTGTCCATCCCCATTGCCTCCCATGAGTGGAAGAGTAGCTAGCTGAGGTTCAGACGCTGTTTCTACTTCTGTAGGCTCCCCATGTGATCTTGAACCCTGGAAAATCAGGGCTGGGTTCAATTAAATTAGTTGCACTAGTGGGAGCCAGCACAGGTCCCTGCTAGTGCAACAGGGCTTTCTTCCTTCCCCACTCCAAATGTGCCCCTGTGCCCCCAATCAGTTCTGGAAGGGTCAGGAGAACCCACAGAACATAATGCAGGGGGGAGAAATGTTTGTGTTAGTGGAGCAATTGGATTAGCATGATGCTGAATTCCACCTTCCAGGTTCTAGATTAATGCATGGGGGACCACAGGGGCTATAAGTGGGGATGGGCAAATCTCTCAATTTCACTTCCCAGATTTTCTCACTTTTCCAATCTTAAATCCAGCTCTCCAAAACTGCACAACAATTTTTTTGTGTGTGTGTTGTTGTTTTTTTAAAAAAAGTCCTCAGGCAAAATTGTCAGCATTTTAATACTATTTTAATGCTCTTTTCTCCTAATAAACCTATTTTTATATGCAGGTATGACAATTTGACAAGTAATATGTACCAAGAAAGAGGCCCGTGTATTAAAGTTTCCACAAAAATGCACTGCCTTGTTGCAAGCAATTTCCCTAAAGGCTGTGCATTTTTGTGCAAACTTTAATATATGCCTCTTTTGCGGTACATATTAATTGGCTGGAGAACTGCATTGCAAAATTCGGAGAAGTGTGAATTTCAAAGAATGGCCATGTTCCGATTTGCATATTGTTTGGAAAAGAAAAAGTTTGGCAGATTCGCCTTTAAATGAGAATAGCATCAAATTTCTCCCTCAACCCCCCCCTCCCAAAAAAGCTACAAGCAAGCTCCCCATTTCAGAAGGGTATCCTTCAGCTCCTATCTGGTGAAATGGAAGAGCAGAGGAAGAATATGCATCACAAATTTTCTCTTCTGACCGGCATAATGCCCAGGTAGGTGGAAGCTTAAACACTGTGTTTCAAACGTTGCAAACCGATGAAGGCAGCACCCTTCCTATTCAAGTTTCCAAACAGGCTGGGGATAGCCCCAGAGTTAAGCTAAATGTCACAGCATATAGAAAGAGGCAAGACTTACAACATTCAAGGGTACCTTGGGGAGCAACCTTGCCACAGAGGAAGGCCAGATGAAGGCTGTGGAGATGTTCTTGATAGATGGAGGGGATGTGGCAGTGGATGCCAGGGGAGGAAAGCAAATCAGGAAGGCCAAGAGAAAGATTGGGCCATGGGTGGTTTAATACTTTGGTGATGAAGGCACTGCCAGTTTTTGCAAGCCACAGATTTCTGTAAGGTACAATCTCGCTGTTGCTCAGCCAAATCCTGCTCCCTTGATGTGCAATGCAAGTCACGCCACTCTATGACCCCAGACAGATGCTGCCAGTGTGCAGGGCTGTTGCTTAGGAAGTATGGGGCATGTTGCTTTGAGTAATGGGGAGGGAATATTCAACAGACAGGGTTGCTTCCTTAATCTCTTCCCTGCCCTGGTTCTTGACCTCATTGAGAGGAACAAAAGAGTCCTTGGCGAATATACTCTTGTGTGTCTTCAACCCGCACCTGCCTCAATATTGCTTCTGCCAATTTTAAGAACTACGATGCAGAGGAAAAAGCTCATCTCCCCAGGATCCCACTAGACAGACACAGGACTGTTACCTGCAGCTGCAAATGAGCTCAGAGCAGCACCTCAGTGGGCTCCCTCGGCCCGCTCGGTTTATAAGTCAGCAGTTTCTGCCAGCAGTAAAGGCAAGCTTGTCTACGGCAGATTGAGCCCCTGTGCCAAATTCAGGGCGATGAAAACCAGAATGAGTTTGAATAAGAAAGGCTTCAAGTGTGTGTGTGTTGTATGAGGAGTAAGGGGGGAAGAGAGAGTCTCTGGAAGCCGTACAAAATTAAAAAAAAGAGAGAAATCCTTCCTCACAAAATGGAGAGTCTGGGAAATAATTGTCTGATTTGCAAAATGCAGCAAAAGCTTTCTCAGAGACAAACCAGGAACCACGCCAGTAGTTTAAGTCAGGTCAATGAGGGTGAGATGGCAGGGCAGCGGCTCTGAAAGGAATAGGGGAGACTCTGGACTCCACTGTCTCCTTGCTGCCTGCTGTGTATTTCTGTGTCTGCATGGGAGCGTCAAAGGTTTCTTCGTTATCTAAGTGCAGCTGGCTCCATTGCTCTCTGGGGATATCCCCAGGCTGACTTCGTGCTGGCAGGCGTGTCAGGGCAGGTTTCTCTCTGGTTCCAGATCTATGCCACAGGCTCAGGGCAGTGGGGAGAGGGAAGGAGGCAGAAAACAGTGGGTTACACAGCGCAGGCTGCTTGAAGGAGAAGGCAATTGATGGCTATGAGACATTGTGAATGCCCCTCAAGTGTCCCAGAAAAACTGGGGCTTCCTGTTTTCCCCCGTGAGAGGATGGCGGCCATTTTGGTTTTAGTCCTGTCAGCTGGAAAAACAGAGAAGTCAGTTGAGGGACCTCTGGAGCTGCTCTTGGAAGAGGCTTCATGAGGAGAGAGGAAGGGAAATGCTGTTGTGCAAGTAGATACAACTCCAGAACTCCATCAATCCTAATAACCAGAAGAGTACAACTCTTCTTCCTAGCTGTTCCACGGGTTCAATCTGACACAGCACCACTTACCCCTCATATTCATCCAAAACACAAACTTTGTGATCACCTTTCTCCAGGGTGTGTGTGCAGAGATTAAGAGACTAGTGCGGCGGGCATGATCCAGAAAACCCTTTGTATTTCAATGGATGGGATAAGTGTACACGTTCAATTCTTTCATACTGAAACCAATGAATGTTTAAAGACCTGGATGTTTAAAAACCAATGAATGTTTAAAGAGCAGCTTGTTTTCTCCTGCTCTGGAGGGTAGGACTCAGACCAATGGATTCAAATTGCAAGAAAGAAGATTCCAACTAAACACCAAGAAGAACTTTCTCTCTTTTAAGCAGAGATTAGATGGCCATCCTCCATGGATGCTGTAGTTGAGATGCCCTTGGGGATCTCTTCCAACTCTACAATTCTATAGCTCCGTCCCCAACCCTATGACCTGGTCTGTAGGATGCTATGGCCATTTTCATCTCCTTGACACCTTTTGCATAATCCTCGAACATCTGCTGCTACGTAACTAAAATGGGTAGGAGATGGGTAGGAGTAGGGGAAGCTAAACTTTTTGTCCTCGACCTAGCATAAACTTTATTTTAAAAACTGAGATCAAGTCATGACTCATGAAACCCAGATACAAAAATATTATTCCCCTTTTTTTAGGACAGGAGGAGAGAAAAAAAAGGATGTGTATAAAGAAGTAAGCCTTGATTTATTTGTCAAGGAAGTTTATACCTAAAGTTTATTTTTAAACAATAAATAGAGTACACAGCAGAAGCCATCAATAACTTGCATACAGCTGGCAATGATGTACAGCCACATCCTGGCGAACGCTACAAAGAACGACTAACAAAGGTGACCAGTCTCTGGGTCTTGGGGAAAGTGGTACCCAGGGAGGTGGCTCAGAGTCTCTCGGTCCCTTTGATGGATCAGTGCACAAGGCACAGAAAGTTGAATGTTGGACGAGGAGTTTTGAAACTGACGCCCAAAGAAAAAGAACTAGAACTCCTGGAACACTCAATGAAGCTGAATGTCAGAAGATTCAGGACAAACAAAATAAATTACTTAGTCACACAGTGCGTAGTTAATTTCCTCTGCATCCAACCAGCATGATTCAGAGTGGGCCACTTCCTCCTGTCGCCCACGGCCCTTGATCCCCACTTCAACAGGTATGGTTGGTTTGATTTCCTGCTTTTCCCTGATGTAGATCTTCACTCACCTCCTTGTTTCCAATGTAGATCTTTATTCCCTACTTGTTCCCCATGTAGATCTTCACTCATTCCTTCTTCTCCTAGAGGTGAGGCCTGCCATTTTGTGGTTTGCCTCAAAATGACTTGGGCAGACCCTGACTGCAGGTCTTGGACACACTACTCCAGCACTTTCAGGGTCTACTGGCCCCATGGTGATTGTATACAACCTGCTCTGAATTCCTCCTGACCGTTGGCCAAAACACAGAAAAGGTGAAGTGTACAGACTGCCCGGTTCCCAGGCAACTGATGCTGATTCTCTGCTGCTGAGTCTGGGACCTGGACAAGGTGTGAGCACCTTTATGGTAGACTCAGACCCTTCAAGTGTCTATTTTCCAGGGACAGTCCTGGATTTCAATGTTACTGATTTGATCCTGGAATTTCCTGCTTTTCCTTAGGACATCCCCATTTTCATCAGAGAAATGTTGGTGGGTATGGAGTTATGCAACCCCCAAACCAAGGAGATAAGTAACTATCCAACCTTTAGAAGACACCTGAAGGCAGCCCTGTATGGGGAAGTTTTAAAATGTTTAATGCTTTATTATGTTTTTATATATATTGGAAGCCGCCCAGAGTGGCTGGGGCAACCCAGTCAGTGTTGGTTTCTATTTCCCTCACTGAGCAGCAAATGCTTGTCACAAGACAATGTTTACATTCCACAGTTCAAGTTACTGTTGGATTCCCACGGGAATGGGAGACTGGATGTGACGTACACTGGTTTCCTGTTTTTCAGTGTTCTGTCATTTCTTTGTTGGAGAGAGAGTTGCTTCTCTGCTCTCACAGAGGCAAGATGTATGTTTGTGTGTTCTCAGTATAGATGAGAAATAAAACAATTAGCATGTAGCACAATACCTGCTTATCCTTTCGTCTGCGGGACTACACTCTGCTGTATCAGCTCCAGATGGGCAGGAGCTGATCAAAATCTCACAGTCAGATGAGTGGGGTATAAATGATGATGATGATGATGATAATGATGATGGAATAGGACATCCCTATTTTCATCAGAGAAATGCTGGGGGATATGTAGACTGACATATTTAACTGTTTATTTGCATTTTGTAGTTGTAATTTTATATCTATTAAATAACAGCACCAATTTGACCAATTTTCGAATGGCAAGTCATAAAGTCTCTGGTTTCCTGTGGACAGATTTAATATCACAAAACTTAGTCAGATATGCTTGCTGAAACTGAGATTTTCCCATGCAGAAATTCTTCCAAACGAAAGCAAAATGAAACCAACAGCACCTCTTAGAAATGCCAGTGCTGAATGCCAAGTACTGAAATAGAATCAGCAGCAGGTTCAGCTGCCAGTTTAAGCAAAGAAGCTGAATGGGTTAAGAATATTGCATCTCTTCTCCAATTGGTTATTGGATCTGCAAACTTTGTGCACCAGCATGGGCGGCACAAACTTTTGGCCGCCTTTTTGCTTCTGATTTAAATCTCATTCATTTACCAGACTTAAGGCCCATTGAGCCCTTCAAAGCTCAATAATCAGATGCTGTGTCGCCTACTCCTGTGTGTGTGTTTGTGTGTGTGTGGCTTCGTGTCTCTTTCCATCTCTCCCTAAAACAACTCAGCAGCCTGTTCTTGCCGAGGGCCATACTGGAAACATACCATAATGAACTGGATTTCGACAGCCAATCTGCATTTCATTAACACATAATTTATATAATCAACATAAAAGTTGCATGAGGACGGTGGATGCCAGCCACCGTTGATGGATATATTGCCATGTGTGCAATTTCCATTATGAAAAGTGGCCATTCAGAGGATGCTTTCGGTACGGCAGAGCATCAGTTGAGACTTTGAGTTGCACTCGTGATGGTTCAGCAAAGAAAATGTTTGCTCATAAATGGAAGTGCTACCAGGGTAAAGTGAGAGATGCTGACAGTGTTTGTGACTAATGGGTGGACAACACATGTTGCCACTGCTTGGAATACTTTTTTTTAGTATTAGTAGTTAAGACACCCTTGCCATCAAACTTGAGCCCTGTTCTTAATGCATAATGAGAGACATTTTGAGCTAATGTCCCACCTGCACAATGTTTCTCCGGAGTTGATCACAACTGGACCTAATGGTTACCTATACAAACAAAACCTCAAAGTAAATTTGGAGTTTATTGTTGGGGCCAAACAGCTGAATATATTTTTTTGCAGGGGAGAGATGAAACACTTCCCATAAGTCATGCAATTTTGAGGCAGGTGGAGTTGCACTGCACACCCGGTTTCACAACGCTTTCTGCCAAGAACTTAGAAGTGTCTAGAGCAGCATCTTGAGGTTGGTCACGCCCCCCCCCAAAAAAAACAGATCTGGAAGCTGAAAAACAGGCCCAGTTCTGTAACACTTCAGCATCCTCCTTCGGGTGACTGTGTGTGTGATGAGCAGATGGCAGCCCAGAAAGATGGCATGTGCTGAGGAGAACTGAAATTGAATAGCAAACATTCTGACACCTATGCAAATGCTCAAAGGAGCATTGTCTGTCGGAAACGGCTTGGAAATGTGCAATGGTTCCAAGTATTCCCAACATGAAGAGGCTCAACATATGCCGCTAGGGATAAGTTCCATGTACATGTTTACACAACTGCATTAGACAAGGGTGGCTCTCCAGATGTTGTTGGAATACAATGGCCATCATCCCTCTCCCTTCTCCAGGTTCGCTGGGGGTGATGGGCATAGATGTCAATGTTTCCCCCTTTTTAAAGGAAATTCCCTTGTTCCAAATAGGATTCCTCGCAAGAAAAGGTTGACAGCTATGGTGATGGGACTTGAAGTTCCTCAACACCTGGAGGGCTATTGGTTCCCCAGCCTTGGCGCAAAAGAACAAAACACAATGCAATTTATTAATCCGGTCTCTTTTAAAAAGATTTCTATCCCACTCTAGCCTTAAGAAACTAACTATTATCAGGTCCACGCTGGATTCGTGTTAAAATGCTTTTATAATCTGTCCAGTGCTGTAGGCTACTAATATTTCCTCATATGATTTCTCTGTGCAGGAGAACTAAAATGTGAGTTGCTTAAGAGCAGTTTCACACGACAGAGACTAGAAAGCACATTTTGTGCACAACAATTATATATGCAGCAGGTAGATATGCTGTTTGGTTGGTACACTGCAATGGCCTCTGTAAGTAGGCCACTTAAAAATCCCATGCTTCTTGCATAGATTAATGTCTTCGAGACATTTGCATTTTTCAACTTCTGTCCAGAGCAATTTAAAAGTGTGGCGTGTTTTCGGGACCGCACAATACCTCCTACCATTTGCCTCGAGGAAGATGAAGTATGTTAAACTGAAGTCTTTACAATTAAATTCACAAAACACTTTAATTCTGTGACAGTTAGACACCGCGGAACAGCAAAATAATTTCTTCTCATAATGTTTTGGGCCCCGAGGCAAATGTAAACGGTCTGTGGTGATCAAGCGAGGATTTATTGCCAGTGCTTAACAGAGTGTGGGCTGATTTGTTTGGAATTTGGCTGGATTTTTCTACGAGATTTATGAAATTGTTTACGGAATTTCAGTCACAAAAGTTAATAGCAACTTTGAACGAACGGGCTTATTTGTGCCAAAACATGCCTTATATATCAAGCACCCGAGTGGTGTTAGGGTAATGTGAAGCCAAGTAAAATTAATAAACTGGATTGTAAACATGAGCTATTACTACTTAACACATTCCGTTCAGCCAAAGACCTCCGAAAGCTCTCACAGAGAAAAATGTTAAGTTGAAGAAGGAAAAGTGGAAAACAAACTTTGCTGCTTTCAGTGCCCATAGACAAATGTGGCGCAAGTAACTCTTTTTCTAGGATACCTGATAATGTTCACTATTGTTGCAGTAACTATTTCTGAGGAATAAGAATGTGAGAGCCCTACTGGATCCAGCCAATGGCCTCTCTAGTCCAGCATTATGTTCTCACAGTGGCCAACCAGATGCCTATGGGAAGCCCACAAGCAAGACTTGAGCACAGCAGCATTCACCACGGTTCCAGTTGACATCTAACTCAGGGTTAAATATACTGTATCTCTTACTGTTTCAGAAAATGACCATCCAGGCATATCTGATGGAGGGCTGGCAGTGCTAGTGGGTGGCTAAAGTGTGTTTGCTGTGAACCCCACAATCCGGTGACCTCTCCAAACCTCAGACAAATTTTTCTGCTGGAAACCCTTAGAATGATGTCCCCTGACATCCAGACGTGATTATTAGTTGACCCCAAAATCCAACACAAATGACACAGCTTGGCCTTGAAGGGTGCTACAATGCCTAGACCACTGGACCACTGTTACAGCAGCAACTGTGCTCATGAAGATTTCTATGAAGATTTTAAGTGCAACTATCAGGGGCTGGGCAGAGGAGGAGGAGTGGTGGAGACCACCTCCCCATCCTGACCCTTCCAGGGAGGAGGAAGAGGAAGACAGTATAGATTTACAATAAGGGTTTGCGGGAGGTCACAGCTCAGAGGCAGATCAGGGAGGAAAGTTGGGAAATAATGAGAGAAGAGGAGCTGGCAGAACTGGAGCAGCAGCTGGCTGACACATTGTCACTAGAAAGCATTCCAGACCCAGCATCTCCCAGAACCTGGTGAGCCTTAAAAATAGAAGAGCAAAGAGCTCAAAGACAGACAGCACTTAGTGGCACCTGTAGAGGAGATGATGATGATGACAAATGAGGAAGTGGGAGAGACGGGGGGGTGGAGATTCACACGGGACAACGCCATTATCCAAGAGGCTGGGTTCTATAGCCGTTATCTGTATAGTTTGAAATACAAAAGGACAGTAAGAAACTTTTGCTTCCCTGGGCAACCAGCTAGGAGCCGCTGACAGCACCCTGACAGCAACTGAATGACAACCCAGCTGAGGACCCTTCCTTTTTTAGGGTTCCTTGAGCATGATTTTAAAAAACTACATGAACCCACAGAGCTAAAATCGTCTAACACGACCAAGTGCTACAATGCCAAAGGGCAGCATGCCTGATATTTAAGACCAGGCATCCCCAAACTGCGGTCCTCCAGATGTTTTGGCCTACAACTCCCATGATCCCTAGCTAACAGGACCAGTGGTCAGGACCAGTGGTCAGGCTTGCGGATCAGTGCTAGAACACATTCTTTTCATGCAAACAGTCCCAGGTTCAGCCCCTGGTGTCTGCATGTAGGACTAGCAAAGATGCTCGTCTGAAATCCCAGAGAGATGCTGCCAGCCAGTCTAGACAATGTTGAGCAAGATGGAACAGTGCTTTAACTTCAAGCGGGTTCCTGTGCCCTTAAACATGACTTTTTTTTCATAATTTGACAGATGTTCATACGAAGTCTTAAAGGTGTGCATCTTTGTTTTTTGCCAGTAAGTCACATAGCACAGTGAACCAGTTACTGAGAGAGAGGGGGAGAGAGAGAGAGGAAGAGGGAGAGGGAGAGGGAGAGGGATTTTTTAAAATATCAGAATGGTGACAATCGTTGATCAAAGTTTACAGCTACATTTTTTACAGAGCTGGCTCCCTCAATCCCACAGAGCACATATTGGTTCAGGTCCTGGGGTGAGTCTCTTCCCAGGAGTATAGGAAAGGGGGGACGGGGAGGTCCGCCCCAGATGCCATCATGGAGGGGGGTGACAAATTATCAAGGAACAATTACTGCCCTACTAGGGTGGTTCATAAAAAAACTTTTAAAAAAATACCTGCTCCGAAGGTCTTATCTTACTACACTAGTGATTATATATCTATATATGAAATTTCATGCATATCAGTTAATATCTTGACCCTCCTCCATGAAAATAGCTGTTTACTTGGCCGTTTTCCTATGCCGTGAAGGCTGAAATTTCAATTCAGTGGAGCGGGGTCAAGATATTAACTGATATGCATGACATTTCAGATATAGCTATATAATACCTAGTTTCGTAAAATAAGACCTTTGGGGCAGGCATTTCTATTTTATTTTTAAAAAGTTTTTTATGAACCACCCCACTGCCTTAACCTCCGCTGGGCTTCCCGGGTCCTGAAAAGTCAGCCTATGTGAAGAAAATGAGACTAGGCCGAGTAGATTAGGCCTTGCCTGGCCTTTGCCCCGCCCCCTGCACACAGCTGATTTTTCTTGATTTTAGTGCTGTGGGGTTGTTGTTGTTGTTTGTATTGGTAAACCACTTTACAGGTTTTTTTTAAATACCGTAAATTTTATTAAATAAATAAACAAACAATAAATATAAATAAAACAACACAAGCCAAAACACAATCCATCCTGTAGATTTAAGTATCTGTCCATAGTCGTCTACTTGTTATCAGAGGCCCAGAATCCACATTCCTTTGTAAGAAAATATGAAATACAGTGGTACCTCTGGTTACAAACTTAATGCGTTCTGGAGGTCCGTTCTTAACCTGAAACTGTTCTTCACCTGAGGTACCACTTTAGCTAATGGGGCCTCCTGCTGCCGCTGCGCCGCAGGAGCATGATTTCTGTTCTCATCCTGAAGCAAAGTTCTTAACCTGAGGTACTATTTCTGGGTTAGCAGAGTCTGTAACCTGAAGCGTCTGTAACCTGTGGTACCACTGTAACGTAAAACCATTTTTGCAGGCAAAAAATAATAAAAAAAAATCAATGGGGGGTGACAAGAAATTTTCCACACCATGTACCACCTGACCTTCCTACACCTCTGTCTCTTCCTAGGTGTTAGTTTGAAAAAGCTTTTGGGAGGGAGGCGGTTCTGAAAGATAGAGAAATAAAAAAGAGGAGGGCTGGACAAGGCTTGCCACATCTGGACCGAAGCTTTTGGAAGTACAGACTGACCCATGTCCTGTTCTGGCCGCGGCTGAGCCCTTTATCCCTGCAACACTGAGGCAGGGTGGATGTGTTAATGTGTTGGCTCCCTTTCAAGTTCTCTGCTCATGTAAGGCTATTGGTTTGATAGCAAACTGGAAAAGGCTTCTGGCATGGCAGCTGGCTGGGCAAGCGGCAGGAACATGTTGTGAACTGAACCTCACGATTTAATACTGCTAGCAAAGCACACTCCTCTTTCCAGCAAAGTTGCATTTTATAGCTTTTCCAATTCTAATAGAGACATTTTACAAGTTCATGTTGTTCCCCGTAACTATCGCACAGGAGTCCGCTTGCCATCCTTCTGGGCCCAATATCTCCACAGCATCTTTGATGTCAAATAGTTTCAGGGCAGTGGAGGGAGGGGGCATTCCAGACTGTGTCGAAGCACAAAACGAAAAGAGTAACTGGAAATTTTGCAGTTTTTGTCACAACCTTTCCCAGCTAACGTACCATGTTATCAGTTCTATAGCTAGAGAGCTACATATCTCCATCTCCATCTAGAGACACAATGGGTTTGGGGTTCAACCGTTTTTCTTCTTCCCTGAGATCATTTATGAAACACAGCCTCTAAAGCAGGAATCTGTTTTATAGGCTTTTATATGTTTTTACACTGTAATAATAATAATAATAATAATAATAATAATAATAATAATAATAATAATAATAATATCCCACAGGTAAAACACTGAAAACATGTAGCTTGTATTTCTGTGTTAACGTTAATTATTTTTATATTTTACATACTGTATACAGGAAAGAGATTTATTTATTTATTTGAAATAGTAAGCAGTTTAAAAATGCTTAAAATAAAATATATAAGCAGACAAGTAGTCACTAAAGGGAAAGAGGGGCATAGGATTTAGTGGGACTCAAGAAAAGAACACTAGCCTAATTCTCAAAACCGAAAAGTCCATCAGCATTGCCCCCCCAAAAAGAGAGAACTTCTCAAAGATAAGTTAATAAAAAGTATTACAATACTGATTTATTCCACATACACCCATTCTAATACTGAAGATGCAACATACTAAACAGACCTTGTTGATGTCAAACAAATCTACTCGTAAGAGCTACAATTTTGCAGCATTACCCTTTCACAAACCAGTCCATGTAATAGCTGAAGGCATTTCGACCGCTTGATTTTCATCAGCAGCTTGCACACATCAAGTCGCTTTCTGTATACAGAGCAAACTTGAAATCCTACTTGACACAAATGAGCAGCCAATTTGTTTCAAAGTCTCCAGGAAAAGTCCTCCTGCAGTGACTACATCCTCGTCCGGCTTCCACGGACTAAATGTGACCATGTTAATCCCATATGTTATTACGGGGGGGGGGGGCGCAGACCAAACCCTTCACCTAAAGTGATTGTTTTGCAAGTCATCAGGAAGCCCAGTTGTGGGAGAAGCTACACTAGCCTTCCCAAACCAGGTGCCTTACAAATGCTGTTGAGTTGCAATTTCCATCATCCATGACTATTGGCTGTGACAGCTAGGGCTGCTGGGAGTTGTAGTCCATGTTGGGGACTGGGTTAAGCTACACCAGGCATAGGCAAACTCGGCCCTCCAAATGTTTTGGGACTACAACTCCCATCATCCCTGACCACTGGTCCTGTTAGCTAGGGATGATGGGAGTTGTAGTCCCAAAACATCTGGAGGGCCGAGTTTGCCTATGCCTGAGCTTCACTCACCATGTTAAGATCCCTGTACATAGCTTTTGTATGTGCATATGAAGATGCCTTATATTAATTCAGTCCTCTCTATTCTGACCAGCAAGAGCTCTCTGTGTTCTCAAGTAAAATGGTCTCTTCCATCCCAGGAATCTCAAATCTCAAGGGAACACATTCAATGGCTGTGCTCTACCACTGAGCTAAAGTCTTTCTCCATCATTCTGAATACGTTACTATTTAATTAGTTAGTTTGCCATAATCTAATAAGAAAGTGTCAAACAGCTGAGTCATCTGTGAACTTTTTGTCAAAAACAAACTGTCGTTTCATTTTTTTAAAAAAAAATTATAAGCATTTTTTCTTTCCCTCCCTCATTTTCCCAGTCTTAGGTTTAGTTCCCACCATTTCAACACCATAAAAAAAAAGTTCATATGGAAATTCATACGCATTTTTCAACACAATTTCATCTGATGCAGATATTTTTGAAAGTCGGTTTGTCTGTGTTCATGAAAATAAACATCTTTGCGTGCACTTTCCCCTGATATGCATATGTTTTGGTGCATTTTTCTTGACTGTGTTTCAATTCACATTCAATTTCAATTCAGGAAGTGTGAATTTGCTGTGCTAACCAAATTATTTTCTCCCCTATCCCTATTATAGATACATTCAAAATACAGTGGTACCTCTGGTTAAGTACTTAATTCATTCCAGAGGTCTGTTCTTAACCTGAAACTGTTCTTAACCTGAAGCACCACTTTAGCTAATGGGGCCTCCTGCTGCCGCCACACCGCCGGAGCACGATTTCTGTTCTCATCCTGAAGCAAAGTTCTTAACCTGAAGCACTATTTCTGGGTTAGCGGAGTCTGTAACCTGAAGCGTATGTAACTTGAAGCGTATGTAACCTGAGGTACCACTGTATAGAAGTTTGAAATCTGCAGCAAATCTCAAGCATGTCTTCCTTCTCCTTCTCCTTTAAACAAGTACTTACAGATCATTTTCTGTATTCACTTGGTTATTGATGGAATGTCTCCAAGTGCTTATCGCAGTTATTGTTAACATCATGAAACTGTCATTACAATCAACTTTTGCTGCATCAACTCACAAGCCGGCTATTGTAAGGCTGTTCTTCTTTCCAGTGCATGTCAGTTTAGCCACAGATACTTAATTATGAACCATATATCATCCGCCACTTACAATACTTTCCTTCGTCTGGCTTGTCATTATACACACCCTGGAAAAAGATGCAGGCCCCGGATACAGCAGCCATTCAACAGCTGTCTCAAGAAAGTGGAAGGTGTTTACTTCTTTGTATTTACATGTATAATTCAATCTTTTCCTGTACATTGGAGGCTTACAAGCTTGTCAAGTGTGCCTTCCTAGTCAATAATAAATTAATTTGAGCCTCCCCACATATAAATAAGACAACACAAGCCCTTTGAAATAATTAAATTTAAGGAAGTCCTTTCGTAAACAGTCACTGAATACAAGCATGGATTTCAAGTAAGGACATAAGAAGATTTTTGCTGGACCAGGCCAAATACCCATCATAGTCCAGTATTCTGGTCTCTCAGTGGTCACAACCGGATGCCTATGAGAAGCTCATCAGCTGGGCCTAACTACCACAGCACTCTCCTGACTTGTGAGTCCAGGCAACTGGGATTCAGAGGCACACCGCCTCCGACAGCGGAGCAAGAACACAGCCAACATGTCTAGTAGCCAATGAAATCCTCACACGGCCATCCACTTTCTAGCATTTATGTTAATGATATACATATTTAAGTGAGCATTGTAAGATGAACCAAAAATAAATGCTGTCCAGACTTCTGCACATACATCAGATCTCAGGCATTGACTCTTGGGTTTGATGAAAGTTCAGTGGAGACAATTCTGGTAGTTATGAAAAAAATCACTGATTCGCCATTAATACAAGCCTACCAGGCCTTAAGGTCAGCATCTGAGGTCAGCCTGCAAGGCTACCATTAAGATATACCAGACTACTAGACTACTAGGACTGCAAGAAGATCAAACCTATCCATTCTGTAGGAAATCAGCCCTGAGTGCTCACTGGAAGGACAGATCCTGAAGCTGAGACTCCAATACTTTGGCCACCTCATGAGAAGAGAAGAGAAGACTCCCTGGAAAAGACCCTGATGTTGGGAAAGATGGAGGGCACAAGGAGAAGAGGATGACAGAGGGTGAGATGGTTGGACAGTGTTCTCCTAGCTACTAACATGAGTTTGACCAAACTGCAGGAGGCAGCGGAAGACAGGAGTGCCTGGTGTGCTCTGGTCCATGGGGTCACGAAGAGTCGGACACGACTAAACAACAACTAGGCTACCAGGCTTTTCTCACTCCCCAAAGATGGGGACTTCTTTTTTGATAAGCTTCTAAATGGATCTTAAACATTTATTCATTTCAAACTGCATTCTGTTAAAAGTGCAACGAGCTGAGCTTTCAGTGGCTTTAAACTGGGGGTATCTTTCATTGGTTTTGTAAATGCACTGTTTAATATGCACTTCAAAAACCATTTTATGGTTTAAATTACCCTTTGTAAGCTGCCTTGGTGGTGCTGGTGGTGGGGCCTTGTCCTGAAAGGCAACACAGAATTTTTTAAATTAAACTTATTTTGTTCCAAGGAGTTATTGGAATTGTGGCAGCTCCACATTTTGAGAAAGGTTCTCTGTGGCACTTACATTTGAGTATGTGACCATCACCATCCATGTTAACGAATGTCCTATGCTAACTGTGTACTACCTTAAAAGTACTGAGGGGGACAGATTGGGAATGGCTTTTGCCAGCCAGTGTAATTGGACAGTCCTTAAGGAGGTCAGTCAGAGATGAGCTTCAGCAGTCAGTGAGGAGAAGGATGAGGGAAGAGAGGTAATTAAGGGGGATGTGGAGTGGTTCGTTCGCTCTAAGGACTATGATAGATGAATGCAGAAAAGAGAAAGAGTCCAGTGCAGAGAGCAAAAACGGGAAAGGAGGCAGAGAAAGATGATTTTAACAGAGGCACTCTGAACTGATTGAATAGGATAGAGAGAAGAGGAGGGAAGGCTGATGTGGAGGAGGTCAGAATACTCGAAGGCCAAAGCCCGGGGAAAGGTTTTAGTCACGGACGCAGAAGAAAATTATTAGGTGGGAGAAGCAGCCGTCTGAAAAGTCAGAAGCAAAGAAGCAGAGGCGTAATGCAAATAATAGAGCCAACCAGATGCTTAAGTCGCTGGGAGGAAATCAGTGTAGAGCTAAGGAGATGGAGCAACCTCCCCTCTCAGCTTGCCGTATGGAACAATCGACTCTCTTCTTTCCCTGCATGCTGTTCTGGGGCTTTCTCTGATTCCCACACCCCAACCCTGAGTCAATAGGCTTGCCATACGTCAGGAAAATTCCTAATATGTCCTGGTTTTCATGTGTAAAAACGGCGTCGGGGGCAAAATGTCAGGGAAAACATTTCCCCAAGAAAGCTCAAAAAATGGGTTTGTTCCCCCCAAAAGCTCAACATCTTTGCGGGTGTCAGAAATTTTACTTTTTGAAATATGGCAGCCCTACCACTGCACTAGCAGAAGTCTTTGAATTGGCTTCTGCTAGTGGGGCTCATTAGTTGAATCTAGCCTACAGGAAGGTTCAACCCTCATTAAACAGTATGGAAAAGGTCCTGATCAGGAAGTTGTGTGTAATGAATAGGATAGTGATACAGTATTCTGGGCAGGGGTGGGAAGATGGGGATGGTGGGTTTAATGAAATTCTCATGCCCCACCTTCTGACTACCCAAGGCTCACCAAATCTATGCCCCCTTATAGTAAAAAACAGTAGCTAAAGAAAAAAATAAGGGGGGGGGGGGTGTTCTGCCTTTGGCTCCCTGTAATATGAGTCCTGTTGTGGCGTCAGTCAACAGACCAATTGTTGTTGTTTAGTCATTTAGTCGTGTCTGACTCTTCGTGACCCCATGGACCAGAGCATGCCAGGCACTCCTGTCTTCCACTGCCTCCCGCAGTTTGGTCAAACTCATGTTAGTAGCTTCGAGAACACTGTCCAACCATCTCGTCCTCTGTCGTCCCCTTCTCCTTGTGCCCTCCATCTTTCCCAACATCAGGGTCTTCTCCAGGGAGTCTTCTCTTCTCATGAGGTGGCCAAAGTATTGGAGCCTCAGCTTCAGGACCTGTCCTTCCAGTGAGCATTCAGGGCTGATTTCCTTAAGAATGGATAGGTTAACAGACCAGTTAAATATTGTCAATTGACCACTGTGGTTGACTGTGCTCAAATAATCCGTATAACCAGCACACCGCTTTTAAGTAATTCGACCTTTTAATCACATCATGGGATATTTTAATAGCTTTGCAGCACCTCTGAGCAGGAACAGGTAAGCAGGTGTGTGCAAAAGAAAACATGTCTTCTTTAGCGACATCCACAATAGTCCCGACTTGGCATAACAAGCTACAAGGATTTGCTGAAATGGCGCAGTTGACAAGTAGCCTGAGAGGCAATTCAAAACAAAAATTTATGGAAAAGTGGGATAGATATAAGATATATGTCCAAAAATACAGTAAAGGTTCGCTATCTATGCTAGCATTCGATTGACGTTGGAGAGAGACTTGAGTTGAGAAAGAAGACCAAGGGATTGGTATAGGAATATACTAGATAAAATGGTAAAGAAATATACAATAATAAGAGTACATTCATTTGTTTAAAAAAGGAATATACAACGAGATAGGCAGGAAGTCCAAAGTGTTGGTATATATATTATTTTGGAATAATTTTTTGTCCTTGTGGGTTTCTTTTCCCCTTTAAGTATATAAACTTTGCATACATGCTGAAAATTACAGCATAATGAGCCTTGTGATGTAATATGGCAATGTTTACTGATGTAATATAAGAACATTAATAAATAAAACTGCAAATAAATAAATAAATACATATTGTCACTTGACCACTGTGGTTGACTGTGCTCAAATAATCCGTATAACCAGCACCACGCTTATAAGTAATTTGACCTTTTAATCACATCATGGGGTATTGCAATAGCTTTGCAGCACCCCTGAGCAGGAACAGGTCAGCAGGTATGTGCAGAAGAAAACATGTCTTCTTTAGCAGCATCCACAAGTGCTCAGGATTTGGACTGCCATTGTGTGTGCTGTGTGGAGGAAGCACCACCATGTGATCTGGCATGCTGCTCTCTACAATATAAAACTTCAAGGAGGGAATAGACACAGGAGTCTTCCAGAATGCATCTGGGTGGCTGCTGTGAGAACAAGATGCTGAATTGCATGCATCTTATGTTCCTAATACAGGTGTTTTACGTGTGTGTGTGTGTGTGTGTGTGTGTGTGGCACAATACCTGGGCCACAATAATAATGTTTTTTTTATAAAAAAAATGCAGCTTCATTGTTGCTTCAAATGCAGACTCTTCTTTCTGTTCTTTTTGAAAATAAAGTAACTCAGATGAGACATTGGGCTGGAAATAGCAGTGAGCCTTTGTGAAGGAAAATATTTCCAAAACTGAAAAGAACTTTATAAGGCGGGAAACACCTAAATAACTTTAGAAGAAACAACCCCCGCGCTCTTTCTACATTTATGTTCCACATCTACAATGTAAAGACAAATCTCTTGCCAAAATCACCAGTCAGGAGCACTTTGGGAGAAATGTGATATAGTGAGGCAACGGAATGAAGCTAATTAATGAAAATTCAGGTTTTTGCTGCAGTGATTTAAGGTTTTGCTGAATTTGAGGTTTTCTGCCAATGCTCTACGGGTCAGAGATTTAGATAAATTAAGGGCATAAATCAGCTGGAAGCTGGTTTATAAATACAATCTTTTTATCCCTCTTTATTTTATGGCTCGGCTATCATTATGTTAAGACAATTCCTTCCCTGGGATTTCTGCCTGCCTACCTCATCTCTTTCCAGGATTCTCAGCTCCTCAGCATAGCAGATCATCACTATGGGGAAACCCATGTTACTTGCCTCCTAAGTATTGGTAGCTGCTGGTGCTGTCTGTATGCGGGCTTCCTGTCCTGAAATAAGAGAATGCTGGACTAGATGGGTCTTTGGTCTCATCCAGCTGGGCTCTTCTTGCATTCTGAGCACCAACCATTCTGATATTACTGTTGGAAACACGCCCTGGGAAGGCTGCCAACTTCCCATGTCTTCAGAGCGTCTCTCTGGTGGTCCTTCCTGGCTGTAAACACCCCTCAGTCCAGAGAGACCAGTAATAGGCGACCCCTCTCTCCTGAGAAGAGCACACTAGTCTTCTGGCATATCATAGCAGAAGAAAGACTCAATCGTAGTGCTAAACTACTTTATTTACAGTCTTGTAATACAGAGACCCCATCAGTACATCTGTGTCCTCTGAACAGTACAGAACTGCATCACATACATAAGTGAAACTAACTTCCAATAGTTCTCAGACTTCCTGTCTCATGCTTACTCAGACACTCACATGATATATACAAAACTTGTACCACTGCTGGAGCAGCTCGGATAGATAAAAATCCTAACAATTACTGCAGTGGCTTCCAACAGAGTTGCCACAAGCAGCCTTTTCCTACCACCAGACATCATAAGAACATATGAAAATATTAATGGATCAGACCAGTGGCCCGTCTAGTACAGCAGACTGCTCTGATAGTGGCCAATGAGGTGCCCACAAAAGCAGGACCTGAGCACAAGATGACTCTCCCCTCCTGTGGCTTTCAGGAACTGGTCTTCAAAAGCAGCACTGCCTCCGACCCTGGATAGTCCTGGATAGACTGATACCCTTGTCGCCTACAAATATGTCCAATTCTCTTTTAAAGCCATCTAGGTTGGTGGCCGTTACTGCCTCCTGTGAAACGAGGTCCATGGTTTAACAACAACAACAACAATTTATTATTTATACTCCACCTATCTGGATGGGTTTCTCCAGTCACTCTGGGCAGCTCCCAACAGAATAATACTAATAATAATAATAATAATAATAATAATAATAATAATAATAATAATGTGGCAAAACATCAAACTTTAAAAACTTCCCTTAGCAGGGATAGTTGTTTATTTCCTTGACATCTGGTGGGAGGGCGTTCCACAGGGCAGGTGCCACTACCAAGAAGGCCCTCTGCCTGGTTCCCTGCAACCTCACTTCTCGTAGGAAGGGAACCGCCAGAAGGCCCTCAGCGCTGGACCTCAGTGTCCGAGCTGAACGATGGGGGTGGAGATGCTCCTTCAGATATATTGGACCGAGGCCGTTTAGGGCTTTAAAGGTCAGCACCAACACTTTGAATTGTGCTCAGAAACATACTGGGAGCCGATGTAGGTCTTTCAGGACAGGTGTTATATGGTCTCGGCAGCCACTCCCAGTCACCAATCTAGCTGCCGCTTTCTGGATTAGTTGTAGTTTCTGGGTCACTGCGTGCAGAAGTCCTTTCTTTTATCCACCCTGAACCTTCCAACACTCAGCTTTGTTGAACATCCAGCATTATGAGAGAGGGAGAAAAAAACCTTTTCTCTACCCACTTTCTCCACCACCTTTGAGCAATCATTTTTTCTGTCCGACTGCAGCTGCTGGAGGCAGCGTTGCAGGGAAATATCGGGTGCAGAGCAGTGCTGCAGTGAAGTGCACCAACGTCATGTCGTGCTCAACTGCTGAAACACCTAAACGTATAAATCTCAGGATAAAGTGCCTTGATTGATAAGGTTTTCAGGAAACATCTGCGAGGAGATGAGTAAGTTTACTCAGAGCTCCCCAGGGAGGCGATAAGCTGCTCCTCACAATGAGCTGACGTACAGCGCCAGCCTTGCCACAGCAGCGTTATGGTTGGCACAGTGGCCTTGTAAGTGCGCCGTGCCACTGGGGGGCCTGTTGCACACTGGCCATTATCGCTGACTGTCTGGTTGAAAGGAGACATAAAATTAAATACTGCACGAATGCAGATGTGACTAACAGCCTTCTTAAAACATTTAACCAGCTACGAGGCTCGCTGACGAAAGCCCGCTGTCAACAACCCATCTGCTTCCTCATTGTTGGTTTGTTAAATAGGGAGAGCAATGTTGACGGCAGTTGCACAGACTGAACGGTTGCATGTTGGAATAAAAATATAGTTCTGAGCAGCAGTAGCCCAGCAATCAATGCAGAAGAACATCTGTATGACTTTCTTATTTTGCCTACAGAGAGCTCTGATTAGGGCAATGGGGTTGCAGTGTGTGTGGTTTTTTTAATCTGTTTTTAATCTTTGGGGAGCCTTTTCCACATTGATTTCCCCACCAGCAAACTTCTGTGGCTTGTACGTGATTGGATGTACACACAGTTTATGCTAAATGCTAAACAGTTATGCTGGGCCTCACCCTGGTCTCCTGCAAATGGAGAGCGCACTGTCAAAGGCATGCAGAACTCCCTGGGGAAGATTCTTAGTGATAGAGAAGCTGCCGTACCTAAAAACATGGCCACTCATTGAGGAATTGCTGCTTGGCTTCACTGATGGGGCACTATGTTTTGGGTCAATGAAGATAGCGGGTGGTCACAGTGAATGAGAGCCAAAGTTGACTGCCAACCCAAAGTGACGCCGCCACCAGTCCACTGCCCAAATGCCACCCAGGGGACCAGTGGGGATAGAGTCGAGTCATGCTGCTTGCAGCAGCAGATAAAAGGTTGCACTGCACAGCCACCTTGTGACATGTGAGAGTTGTGGTTGTGCTTTACCACCCAGACTTATCACTTGCTAACTTGGTTGTCTGTATTCACTCATATGTGTGATGGCATCTAAAGCTCCATTTGCAGCTGGAGGCCCTCTGAATACTGATTTGCACATCAGCTGCAAACCTCACCTCCTTCCCGCTGCATCTCTCTGCCCCAGTAGCAGTAGGGTAGTGGTCAGCATCCTTTCATGATAGTCACAGCCGCATCCCTCACAGATTATAATCCGTCTAAGATTATACAAACATCTAAAATCATACAATAATTTTATACAATAATATCAGGCAACAACCAGTGCAGATCTCCATGTGTTGGCTTTCAGCTAGATCCATTTTCTGTGCATGTACACAGAGCAAATTATTTGGAGTCCTCCAATATCTTATTCAGGAGTGACTTACATTTTGTTTTCCTTGAACTTCCATTGTACAACAACCGAACTCGCACACCATTCTCTTGACAGCAAAGATCCCCTGTGTTGCAAAAAATCCCCTACTTTGGGAATTCTCTGAAGTCGCATCAGTTGGTGTCACCTTGTATATATTGTATACCACTTGACTTTGAATGAAGATGCAATTTAGTAGCTATATAAAGTGGTGTAATCAAATTATTAGCCTGTCATGTTGCTTTTAGGTTACCATTCTCTTGAAGCTGTAGGACCCTGTACTTTCAGTGTTCCTAAATGCTCAGCACAAAGGAGGAGAAGGCTTCTTCTCAGTGGCTAAAAAGCTCTCCTTTCATGCTGATTGGGTGCCTCTAGGATGCTGGAGACAGGACGTCTGCTGCAGAAATAGTAACGGGTTTTTGACACACCTCATGCAACTCAAAACTACTGCATCTCTGCCCGGTGGTGTGATGCAAATGGGCCGAAAGCAACCTTTGCACCCGGGCCAAGTATTGGACATTGCCAACTTGACTTGAGACCCTTGAAAATCCTCTTTCGTTGATCTGACAGTTGAGTTCTGGACCACAGAATCTGGAAACATGAGGGTTAATATGAACTTTATTTGTGTTTTCTGTTGTGCTGCGCTGGTGCTGGCTCGCCAGAGCAGCTTCATCACGCTGGCCACGTGACCCGGAAGTGTCCCCGGCCTCTTAAGTGAGATGGGCGCACAACCCTAGAGTAGGACATGACTGGCCTGTAAGGGCAGGGGTACCTTTACCTTTTTATTGTAGAAAACCAAACGAAAATCCTGGATTCCAAATTTAGCTGTGAAGCCTGCCTCTCAAACATGTTTGGTGATTAATTTTTAATCCTCAGCCGATAAAAGTCATGCACACACAATAATGTTAACATTAAGATCCTCCTCGTTTTAAGCCATTAATCTGAAGCTCCTTGTTTTTACTAATGGGGCTTATTGTGTTTCTGAAAGGAGCAGTGAACAATAGCCTAAAAAAGTCCGCCCAAACAAGGCAGCTATGAAAAGGGACAATACTCAAATGAAAAGATTACTGTTTTCTTTAAAAATAAAAATAAATGTGAGAGGGAGAAATGCATGCTAGCTTTTTTTGTTAGGTAATAATGAAGGCACTTTGGTATTAGCCTCCAATCTAAAAGAAGCATATTCACTCTAACCAGAAAAAAGCATTAGTTCTGTTGCATAAAAGGAAAACATTTCCTTTCCACTTTGCGTATATTAAGGTTTTGGGGTTGTTGTTTTTTAAAGACATGGCTTTTCATGGTTTTGGATCAGCTGAGAAAGTGATAAAATAGAAGGCAATTTTATTAATAATTTACAATATGGGGTTATTTATAGCTTGCCCAGTGAGCAAGCAAATTGAAGGCGCACGACAATAAACAAATCATTAGGAGCCATGGGATGAAGAGGGCTTTCAATTTGCAGTTAATTGTGTGCAAATAATATCTAAGCCATTAAAGAAGCTTAAAAAAGAAAAGAAAAAAAGCTGCAGATTTCCTGCTAAATTGAACCCTGGTCTGGATGTATGTATGTGCACCTCATCATATGGGCCACTATAGGTGGAAGTTCTGTGCACATCTGTTGTATGCAATCTTTGAAGGGCCCAGAGTCCAAGATCTGCCTACATCTGAAAGTTTAATAAAGTTGTGGCCATTTTTAATCCCATAACACGTTGTCATGCATCATTATTCCACCCGGGCGTCACCTGGGGTTGGGGGGTCTCTGCCTGGCCAGGCAAATTTCCCTGGTGACCTTTCCTGTCTTTGTAATATCTTTGCTTTATTTTGTTGGTTTTGTGGAGCAACAAAAGGGGATTTTTAGCATCTACGCCGAAAATGTAACAAAGCCAAACAACTCTGGAGTCAAGTGGCTGAGATAATAAGAGGAAGTTCAAAGGCTGAACTTCTAGTAAAGCCCATAGTGTGCTTACTAAATTTTGAGAGAGGTAGGTCTCTGGCAAAATGTAAGAGCCTGCATATGTTAACCATTGCAAGGCTGCTCGATGCAAGAGACTGCGAACATTCTCGTAATGTAAACCGATTAAACAAGACATAATTAGGAAAATCTGGGAACAGTTCAATCTGATTAAATTAACATTGATGCTAAAGAACAGAGAAAATTGCCAAGTGGAATTAGACAAATAGGTTTTGTTAATGGGCTATCTAAAAAAAAGAGAAAAGAAAATTAGGAGTACCAGGTGCTGAAGTAGATTGTTCATTGTTGTAAAGTGTTATCAAAATGTAGGGTAGCACCACTGGCATAAGTAATCAGTTAATACATCCTAACACTGAGAAGAATTAACACACCAATATATTTTCTATTAAAAAAAACCACAGACTCTTGTTCTTATAAAACACTGATTGTGTTGTCTGTCCCTTTGGAATCACCATATATATTTATACCCAGTGCTTATTTTCTGGGGGGACATAGGGCTACGCATACCGCTAAACATTTTGTGAATCTAATGGGAGAAGAAACTAAAAAAAATTCAAAAAATAGTTTCTTCTCTAGCACGGTGAATCATCAGTTCAGTTGCTACCCCTGATGGCAGCCTCATTTCCTGTCACAGTGTTTCCTGAGTCTCAGACAGAAGCGAGCGTTTAATGTGTGAAGCAGTGTGGAATGTGGATATGTAGTGTTTTACTGATGAAAGTTTGGCCTCATTGAGGGGCACTATTTAAATATGAGTAGGAAAATTACTATTTTTCATCAGAGGAATCGGGAAGGTGTTAGTGCACACAACTTCATGCCCATGTGGAAGTTACTGCGAGCTGTCAGCTGTGTAATATGAGATAATGCATGTTCTTTGTACTTTTGTCCATTTACTGTATTTATTTTCCCGATTTGAACTACAAAATGGTGGTTTTCTTGAATCAAAATGAGAGTATCCCTAAACATTTTTAGAAAGAAAAGCACTGTCATATCTATATCATCTATATCTATATCACTCTGTGGGGGATGTGGTTATCAGTTGGCTACCACAATTGAAGGCAGTAATATCAGGAGTGCAGGTTCCCAGCTTGATAACACAGTAAGCGTAGCTAATTAAAAAGGATTTATTGCAAAAACAAACAGATCGCTCCAGACGGCTCTGACAAAGCCTCTGGTATCATTACTCAAGATGACCCTTCTGAAGGCTCCTTCCGGCGTCTCCAGCAGATATTGAACTTATCACCCTTATATCTCTTGTTTTCTTCCTGTCTAACAACCCTCCCATTCACCGACTCCTCGGACTTATTGGATCAGTTTCAACTTCTTCTGGTTCTGAGAGGCCATCTCTGAGTTTATTCACACCTGATTGTGCTTCCAGCAATCTTTGGGTGTGTCCTAGCCTGCTTCAGCTACTGTCTTATCAGCCTCTCCGTCAAGGTCAGGAAGAGCCGAAGTCTGCAGCTGCCGGCTCTCCTCTGTCTGACTAACAACAAAGCCTCTCTGTTCCTGGCTGCTTTCTGCAGTTGACTGCAAACCTTCGCTTGGAGCTGGCTCATTCCTGACAAGTAATGCTTCTGCATGCCGTTGCTGGGAATGGGAGGTGAGCAAGGGTGCTGTTGTACTCAGGTCCCACTTACAGGCTTCCCATAGGCATCTGGTTGTCTGCTTTGAGAACAAGATGTGGGACTGGATGGGCCATTGGCCTGATCCAGCAGGACTTAGGCTGGAAGTGCTCTCGAGATTTGTCATCGGCTGAAGTCCCTGGAACCCACTTTGGGCTTTCTTTATGTGTGTAAATAAACACATTTTAAATGGGCACAAGAATGAATAGAGCAATGAGTGCTCTAGCTTCTCTTTGCCATCCCAATTTGCAGAGGGTGGCTTTGTGAAGCGGGGAGCATGCTTATGGAGGATTCCCCGTACATTGTGGAACCCCAGAAAATCAGGGCTCTCAACTGTGTGGAGCATAGCTGTCAATGTTTCCATTTTTTAAAGGGAAATTCCCTTATTCCGAATAGGATTCCTCGCAAGAAAAGGGAAAAGTTGACAGCTATGGTGTGGAGTCTCCATGAGAACAGGAGGTTCCATGAGGATACCCTCAGTGTGCCGTAGGGTGACCAGAACAGCAAGAGGTGCAGAGCTAACATGCTCGGGCTCCATGCATGTCGAACATCTGAAAAGAGGCTTAAGATGTGGCAGAATCCTGACCACACCTATATTTGGGGTGTTCGGAACAAACACCACCCATGTGAATAGCTGCAAACAAAAAAAAGTCACACCCAAACTGAATGTGAGAAGCAAGCAGCAGAGTCTGAAACCCCTATGCGCCAGTGATGAGAATTGTGGGTTTGTACTTGATTCAAAACCCCATGAAGTACTTTTTATCATTTCAGTCTAAGATTCACTGCTTCACCACTTAAAAACTAAGAATTAGGATATAAGTCATAATCTAGGGTAATTAAGAATTCCAAAAACTTGAGCTGGAAGCCAATGTATCATTAAATGAATGTTCCATCTGCACATTCTTGTTCTCCTCCTCTTCTCCCCTGCCCTACATGTGTCCCCTAAATCCACAAAAGGAAATCCTTGTGTTGACATGATGTGGTAGTTGAACGCCGCCCATGATGGCATGCCACAATTGAAATACTTGGGATTGTTGGTAAAATAATAGTAACATCACCAACAATACACTTTCCTTTTGATAGAATAATAATGTGTGTGGAGTGGACTATCTTAATGGATCCAAAGTCCAGAAAGCCACCACATCATTCTGTTTCCTTCTCCCCAGCATGAGTATGCCAACTCTTGGAGTCATTTTGGGGAATAACTCAATTTACCACCCTATAGTTCAGGAAGCCAATTTCCTGGAATAAAGCACATAGTATATTTCTCAAAATTACATTATCAGAAAAGCAACTGGCAGCATAACAGGATTTCTGCTCATTTATAAAGAGCAAAACTAGAAGGAAGTATGAAACACTGGCTTTATGTAGGCACAGAATCTGTTATTTAGGCTGGTTAATGGTGATATCCTGTTGAGTCATAGAGAGGTACAATGAGCATGGACATAATTATAGTAATCCCATAATTATATTAATCCTTACTTTCTACTCCTTTTTTTTATAGAGGCTCTGGGTAATAGAGGCAGAAGTAGGTATCAGAGGTATATGCTTTGGGGGTGTACAGACAAACACTAATATCTATGCTACCCATAAAGCTCACAGCCTTTATTAAGCATGTAAAACCCATTGCTTTTTATTGCACCCCTATTGTCCATAATACAGCCATGTAAATGGGGATGTGCTGTTGGGCATCTTACACTGTAACACTGCATGGACATATAGATGTAAGCATGTATATACGTTGCACATATGTATATTTATGCACACATTAAGTTTATATGAGGATGTTTATCTACTTATTAATCTTGGGAATAAAGTAATAGCAAGTGGATCAGGCATTTGAAAATGAATTGAGGAGCACTGAGAATAGCTCCCTGGAAATAAGATTCAATAAACATGTTGGGTTGTAAATCTAAACCCTTTTCCTGGCAGAATATCTTAAAGAGAGCCTCTACAGAATTATAAAGAGCATTCTGAAACAGCCATTTAAACACGGAAATATAACTCTGAGCTGTGCCGCTGAAGAAAAGCCATCAAGCCCACAAATCAGGAACAACATCTTTTCTTTAGATTTTTACATTTTAATTCCTCGAACATGTTACATTAGCTAAATGGCTACTCCTAGCAGCAGATAGCAATTTTCTCATAAATTGCATGGTGTTTTATTGTGAGTACAATGAAAACCAGAGAGTAGTGGTTGTGTTAGCATTAGAACCTTTGTTTAACAAAATGTTTGAGATGACTTAAAGGAGGCGCCGTCAAGGAGAAAAAGGTATTGTGTGCTTATATTATGGGGTGCATTATTTCCAGGAGATAAGGCTGGCTATAGATGCCGCTAATGTAGTCTTCCATCAATGCCTACTCCGCTAAAAACAGTGAATGAAAATGACGGATCTACAATTTGCACCCGCCTTTCAGTCCATCAACAGAACATTATTAAAACCAGCGAGCCAAAAGCCCATTAGAACAGCTCTCACGTATGAAACAATGCATAGGTCGGCTTGTTCCCCATTTTTATGCACAGCTATAGGACTATAAATATTCATCGTAATGTAACTGAAAATTATTGAAGTGAGAAAAAGAGAAACAGGGAAGCCATTTGCTTCAATTCATAAACAGCATCTGTTGGGAAGTTATTCATAGATTGCTTCAGGGCCTGCTGAGCAGTAAGCCCATGCAAAAGGATGCCATTGCAAGCAAATTGGCCCAAACTGCAATGGAGATGCCATTAAACATGATTCACCGACAGCCAGGGAGAACGATCAGGCAGGGGGTTGTTTTATGTCTTCTTTTATCACTGGGACACAGGAGTAGCCTCCAGCCAAAGTCTCGCACAGTTCAAATTAGAAGAGCAACCTTCTAAGTATATTAATGCCTAACTAGCGGTTAGAGAAAGTTGCACGGGGTGATATTACCGACGACTGTGGTTGTTTAGTTGTCCCTACCTGAGGCACATGCAAAAATGTATCCCATGAAGCAGATCTGACCTTTCCCTGCTGTGTATTTCCCCCCCCCCCCCGTTAGAAGATGCTAAAATGGCTTGCTTGGAAGAAGGCAGGCATCAAAGCCTAGAATAGGAGGAAAGGCAATTAATAAGACGCTAAAGAGTACCGACAGTGACACACACACATACAAAATGCTTAAGGTTGGAGCCATATAGAGTGAAAAATGCCTGGGACAATTTGACAGTGACTTCACCAGGGGAGCTAAGTTATGTTCCCTACTCAATACCACCTATTCTGCCCCAGATATATCATCTCCTCTGTTCCACTTTTCATTTTCTAGCCTACACCCAAATTCATCCAATGTTGACATTGTTTGATATGAAATATATAGCCAGTTGTCCAGGTTGAATTATTTTTAAAGAACACTTCCTGAAAAAAGTCCAAGAAACAGAGAATGTGGTCATGTAAGATGTCTGTGAACTTGAAGAGAGCGAACTTGAAGAGAGGGAAGTAATAGTACTGCTCTATTCTGCCTTGGTCAGACCACACCTGGAATACTGGGTCCAATTCTGGGCACCACAATTTAAGAAGGATGTTGAGAAGCTGGAACATGTGCAGAGGAGGGCAACCAAGATGATCAAGGGTCTGGAAACCAAGTCTTATGAGGAATGGTTGAAGGAGCTGGGTATGTTGGGTATGAAGACTGAGAGGAGATATGATAGCTATCTTCAAATATCTCAAAGGCTGTCACATGAAAGAGGGAACAGGCATGTTTTCTCCTGCTCTGGAGAGTCAGATCTGAACCACAAGAAAAGAGATTCTGACTAAACATCAGGAAGAACTTCCTGATAGGAAGAGCTGTCTGCAGTGGAAGAGACATCCCTGAGATGCTTCCTTGGAGCTTGGATTTTGGATGCTTCTCACTGTTCTTAGCTTATCAGTTTCTTTCTGCAGATTTTAGGAATGCAAGAAATTGCCTTATTCTGCATATTTCACTATATATATATATATATATATATATATATATATATATATATATATTTACAACAAAAACATACAACAGTTTCACATCCAATTTTTCACAAAATGTTTCTTTTCTGGACTTCCTTCAGCTTTTTCGTAAATCGTCCATAGTCTTTATTTAAGTTACGCATTCCTTAAGTTTGTATTGTCATTATTTAATCCTTTCCCTTTCTATTCCCTTTTAACAATACTTCTCAAATTTCACAGTGCTTCTTTAAATTCCTCTAGCGTTCTCTGTCCCTTACTTATACATTCCAGATATTCCACAAATTTTCTCCAGTCCTCGATGAACTTTTGGTCTCTTAGGTATCTGATCTTCCCAGTCAATTTATCCAACTCAGCATAGTCTAACAGCTTCATACTCCATTCCTCCATCGTCAGTATTTCCTGTTGTTTCCACTTCCTGTTGTTTCCACTTCCTGTTGCTTCCACTTCTTGCCGCTGTGACTGCATATTGAAAAAATTTACAGTCCTTTCTCTTTATCTCGTTTCCTAATATCCCTAACAGAAAGGCCTCTGATTTCTTTATAAATGTGTATTTTAATATCTTCTTCGACTCATTATATATCCTTTCCCAGAAGCCTTTCACTTTCTTACATTCCCACCACATATGGTAAAAAGAGCCTTCTTTGCCTCTACATTTCCAACACTTGTTACATGTCTTATACATATTCGCTAGTTTTACCGGTGTTATATACCATCTATAAAACATTTTCATGACATTTTCTTTTAACGTCATACATGCTGTAAATTTTAAATTCTCCTTCCATAGTCTTTCCCAGTCTTCAAATTGTATATTATAACCAAAGTCTCTTGCCCAATGTATCATTACCGACGTAACTTCCTCATCTTTCAAATTCCATTCTAACAACAACTTATACATTTTAGATAGAATTTTAAAATCATTATTTATTATTTCTGTCTGAAATTTTGAGTCTTTGTCTACATATCCACATTCTTTAATGTCTTTCCTAAACATTTCATTTATTTGAAAATAATGCAATCAGTCATATACATGTTCTTTAACTTATTCATATGATTTCATTTCCCATTTTCCTTCTTCTTTAAATATCAATTGGCCATATGTGATCCAATTACCTCTCATATTAATTTTCCTTACACTCATAACTTCTGATGGAGATAACCAGTGTGGTACTCTAGGTTCTAGTAGGTTTTTATACCTATCCCAAACTTCTATTAAAGGACCTCGGAAGATGTGGTTCTCAAAACCTTTGTGAATTTTCTTCTTCTCACGCCATAAATATGCATGCCATCCAAATCTGTTATTGAATCCCTCTAAGTCTATCAATTCCTTATTTTCTAATTTTATCCATTCTTTCAACCAGCAAAGGGATGATGCCTCATAATATAATTTCAAGTCTGGCAGGGCAAAGCCTCCTCTTTCCCTCACATCTGTTAGTAGCTTAAATTGAATTCTTGGTTTTTTTGCCCTGCCAGATATATATTGAAATCGCTCTTTGCCACTCTTTAAAAAACCTGTTCCCCTTAATTATGGGGATAGCCTGAAATAAGAATAACATCTTTGGAGGCACATTCATCTTAATTGTAGATATTCTGCCCCAAAAGGACAGTTTCATTCTTCCCCACACCTCCAAGTCCTTTCTTCTTCCATTCCACACCGGTTCATAGTTGTTCTTAAATAGGTCTATATTTTTAGAGGTTAACCATATTCCCAAATATTTCACCTTTTTAACCACCTCTATCTCTGTTTGCTGTTGCATTATTTCTATTACACTTTGGTCCATATTTTTCGCGATCATTTTCATTTTCCTCTTATTTAGTATAAACCCTGCCACGCCTCCAAATTGTTCAATTTCCTCCAATACTTCTTTTACAGTACTTAATGGATCTTCTATCGTTATTACCAAATCATCTGCAAACGCTTTGATTTTATATTCATTTTGACCAATTGTCACTCCTTTTATTTTTCCATTTTGTCTAATCGAATTTAAAAGGACTTCTAGCACCATTATAAATAATAATGGCGAAAGCGGACATCCCTGTCTTGTTCCTTTAGATATCTTTACTTCTTCAGTAATTACATTGTTTATAAACAATTTGGCTTTTTGCTCTGTATAGATTGCCTTTATTCCGTTGAAAAATTCTTTACCAACATCCATATGTTCTAAATTTTTCAGCATAAAGTCCCATGCTATATTGTCAAAGGCTTTTTTTTTTCCTGCATCCACAAACATCATTATGGCTTGTTTCTCATTCCTGGCAGACAGATATTCCACAATATTAATTATATTCCTTATATTATCTTTCATCTGCCTACCCGGAAGGAAACCTGCCTGATCCTTGTGAATAATTCCTAATAGTATGCTTTTCATTCTTTTCGCAAGAATCCCTGCAAATATTTTGAAATCTGTATTTAGCAGTGAAATCGGCCTATAATTTTTAACTTGTGTTAAGTCTGAGTCTTGCTTTGGAATAAATGTGATGTAGGCTTCTTTCCATGTTTCCGGAATGTCTCTTTCCCTCAAAATGTTATTCATTACTTCTTTCAGTGGTGTCATCAAAACAGATTTCATTTCTTTATAATAACTTGCGGTGAATCCATCTGGGCCTGGAGCCTTTCCCCTCTTTAAATCTTTTATTGCTTCTTTTATCTCCTCCATTTCTATTGGGGCATTCAACTGTTCTTTTTTGTCTGTCAGGATCTTCTGCACATCTTTCTCCTTCAAAAATCTCTCTATTTTCCTCAAATTGTTTCTTTCTCTATTTTTGTACAATCTTCTGTAATAGTCCAAGAATCCCTTTCTGATTTCCTTCGGATTGACTATCTCTTCTCCTTCCACTATAATTTTGTTTATTGTATTCTGCTCTTTTCTTTTTTTGATTTGCCACACAAGCCATTTTCCTGATTTGTTCGCAAATTCAAAGGTTCTCTGTCTCAGTTTTTTGATATTCCATTCCACTTCTCTATTTATTATCATTGCAAACTGAGTTTGTAGAACTTTAATGTTTTCTTTTATCTTTACATTGTTTGGTTTCTTAATTAGTTTCTGTTCATTGTCCATTATCTGCTTCAAAATTTCTTTTTTACCCTTTTCTCTGTTTTTATTCTTAATTGAATTCTGCTGAATAAAAAACCCTCTCATCACTGCCTTGCTTGCATCCCAAACCAAATTTATCCTTGTACCCTTATTACAGTTGTCAACAAAGTATTCCGTTAACCTCTTTTGTGCTTTTTCTGTAATTTTCTGATCATCTAAGAGATAGTCATTCATTTTCCATCTGAAAGTCCTTTCCTCAAAGCCTTTTAGTTCAAATTTTATTGGGCTATGATTGGATATCACTTTCGGATATTTATAGTGGCTAGGATATTTATAGTGGCTTAGGCTGGGACCTAAGTATCATGGACCCATGTTGTTCAGGGCACTGTACATCAGCATTCCCTTCTGTGTCCTGCACTTTCTGCAATCACTAGTCCATAAGAAAGCCTATCCATTTGTTTTGTTCCATTTTTTTTTTTTTTGACAATGTATTGATTCTCCTCCCACCTGTCGGAATCTCAGCTCTGCCAAGCCAATAAGGCCTCATCTTCTTCCGAGCCGAGCCTTTGAAATCGCCTCCAATGTGTTTAATGACCTGAGCCTTTGATAAGGCCTCAAGCACATTCTATCCAGGAGGTTTCCAGCACAGGGAAGAGACGAGAGGTTTGGCAACATTGTAAAGAGTTTTCTTTCTAAACTACGCGGAACAGAAAAGGCATCCTCTCTCTGTGAAAGCAGAGAGCAACTGAACAAAGGAACAACGGAACAAAGGAAACAGGAAACCACTAACGTCACATCCCGTCTCCCTTTCCCATGAGACTGCAAGGTCTCTGGAATGTAAACAGAGTCCTGTGACTCCCAGCAGCTGCTCAGTGAGAAACAGAAACTAACACCACCAATAAAATTCCAAAATTTGATATTTGTTGTAATGGGTTTTTTGTTTTGGTTTTTTTACTTTGGAGCCTTAGGTGATGCAGTTGACAATTTAAAACAGCACTGAATTAAAGCAAAAGGATCCATCAGACTAACCTACTTCACAGGGCTGCTGTGAAAATAAATTGGGGAGGGAGAATTGTGTACGCTGCCTTGAGCTCCATGAAGGAAAGCTGGGTCACAAATATAATAACAGTAAGAAAGATGATGATGATGGTGATATGTTAAGAATGCATTCTAAATAAAGAAGCACATGAGTAACAGGAAAGAGGTAAAGGAAGATAGAGGAGGCAGAAAGACCCCTAATTGAAATAACACAGTTAACTGGGAAAGGAATAGAAAAGATCTGTCCCTTGTTTTCAACACTTGCCATATCACAAAAAATGGGAGAAAACAGACTTCAACATGCAAACAAACAATAGTCCCTGGATGAATGCTCCTCTCACTTATTCAGAAGTCATTTTACACTTTTAATTAGCTGAGGCACAGAATCAATTCCAAGTATAACTGAAGCTGTAATCAAGTTAGCAAATTTCTGGAGGGCTGTGTGCTACGGCGACCAAAATGTGTGCCAAGCCACCTGCTTGCATTGTATTATAGATAGGATGCAATTGTGTCCCTGGCTTCTTAAAGATGGCCAGAAATACTTCAGCTCTTCTCTGTACTGCTGCCGCTGTCAAAATGCACAAAAAGCAATAAACTCTGGAGATCTATTGCAACAAAGGCATTTCTCCCTCCCACCCAAGTTCCCATTTTAATGGCCACAGCTGCCTTTGTTTTGCTTGCCTTTGTGTTTGTTAGTAGGCATCCAGCTGGCCACTATGAGAAGAGGCTGCTGGACTAGACAGGCCTTTGACTTGACCCAGCAGGCTCTTCTCATGTTCTTACGATGTAAGAAGACTTCATTTCCTGTTCCACCCTGGATTCGTCGCATGCAGCACCGCTTCCATTCTGCTGCAGGCTGCTTTCTGCCAAAAGTTGTGCTATTTGTCTCACTGTCTGCTGTGGTGACATTATGAAACTTGCAAATTTACGGAACTAATTACATAAATCGTGTTGTCGTTGTGTTTTTCCACCCTGTTGCACAGAAAATATAGTGCATATGGGGGGGGAGTATAATAAATGATGCATCATTTGCAGACAGAAAGCAACAATTGTATTCACTGGACTGATTTCCATTCCAGACATGGAATGAACAGGCCAGCACTGGAAATTTCCCCTCCCACTTCCCTTTTCCCTGGAATCCTTTGGCATCCCCATTTATTAGTAGGTGCATTTATTATTCATTTTGCAAATGAATAATATACTCGTTTTATTCATTTTGCAAATTATATTGTTCTCCCCACCTCCACAATGGCCATACCTAATCCATCACACTGCAAGACACCTTTACCTCTTCACCTTACATTGTTTTTAGTTAATTAGCTAGTTATTTCATCTATTGAGGAGGTGAGGGCGGCACAACACAGTGGTGCAGCTCCTACTTTGCATGCAGGAGGTCCCAGATTCAATCTTCAGCATCTCCAGGTCAGGCAAGGAAAGATTCCTGCCTGAAACCCTGGTGCAAACAATACTGATGAAGCAATAGTTCACCAATTAGGCACCTTCTTGTGTAAAAGTTTCCCAGGTACCATCTGAATAGGCTAAGAATCTCAATAGGCGTGGCACAACAGGAATGAGGGCGGAGAAGCAAATGCATGTACAGTACTAATTCTTCATAAGCTTATACATATGTTTGAGGATCTGGTGGAATAACCACTGAGCAGGGAGTCACATGGCTGTTGGGTCTAGCAATGCTGAAGGAACCCATTCTCTTGAGCTGAAGATGTATTCACCAAACAATATCTGTGGCCTGCTAAGCCAAAGAATATAAGCCGTGCTGAAGCTGACTCCTTCCTTCCTTCCTTCCTTCCTTCCTTCCTTCCTTCCTTCCTTCCTTGTGGAACATAAAATCTGATAGCAGAGATTTGCCATGCAGCACTCTCAGAGGTCAAGGCTAATACACTCAAGTAAGTCAGGGTTAAGATTCCAATGGCTGAACTCAAAAACAAAAGAGTTGCTTGGACCCAAAAGGACAGTTTGGACCAAAGGATCCTGGCTTAATACAGCATGGTTTGTTCAGATGTGAATGAGTGGTGTGCCTACACACACCTCTTGCTCCTCTGTTCCTTTCGCATGCTTCTTTGGGGGTTGTATTGCAGTTTTGGTGCTTGTCTCTGTTGGGCACCTGGGTGGTGGGAGATGTGGCCACAGCAGTGAGAGGTCAGCAATGGGAGACAGGTCTGGTCCACACAGTCCCATGAGCCTGTGTTTCACCATGCTGGTGTGGGGGGAGGGATCTATGTTCTACAGCAGAGCAAGTAGAAAGCGTGGGACTGACTTCTAATGAGGTAGAAATTGTGCAAAAGGCAAGTGTCATGTACATAAGAGTGCAGCCTGACCATAAAACTGGTATAAACCAGCTTAGGAGGAACTACTTGACTGCTAGGGTGAAAAGCAGCGGCAGATAAGACGCAAGGAAGGCTCTGCTTAAACAGTAAAAATAAATAAATGGTTGAGTAGGTATGTTCAAAGACTGTTTGGATGAAGAGATGGTGAGGTGTTGGTGGCAGAAGGTGGCTGGCTAGAGAATGAACAACCAAGATGGCGTATGTTTAGCCTATATACATAGGCTGTGTGCTAATGGAATCCTTTTTGACTCTGGTAATGCTTTACTAAATAAAATCTGGCTAGGAATCTGATTTGAAATTCCAAAGGAAATTTTCTCCCACACGATAACATTCACAGTGTTACTAGTGATTTTGGTGAGAGAGGCACTTCCTAAAGTCTTTTGGGGTGGATGGTGTCAGGACTTGCAGGTCTCGGATAGCACTGTGGCAATGCTCGGCTTCAGTGGAAAGAAGGAGGCTGTGCCTCCACTGTCAGAATCTATTTAGTGCTGCCTGGTGCCAAAGATGCAGTTGCTAGCGGCGGTGGGCGGGGGCAGAATGCCTGACTGAGATTTGTGTTCACAATAACTTTTAATATTTGCTGGCAGGGTTCTTTGTAAGAAGCATGTATCAAAACTGAATGGTAAGTTCTTAAGCGGGCCACAGATGGAATTAATACCATCTGGCTTATCACATCAGTCTCAAATAAGCAACAGATCACACATTGACAGTTTGCAACCAATCAAGAAACTGCCGCAAAAATAACAAAAAATAACACAGGATTAACTCAATACATTCAATCAACATTTCCGTGAGCGAAAACCCAGCCACTGGAAATGCTACAAGATGGAAAGATGTTGTGTTCATAAATGTATTATGCACAAAGTGAAATAATATTAGCTCAGCATTCACCACCTGCCCACTGGTCTGCATCAGACAGAGCTTCGACCAATGTAAGCAGTCATCCCATGGAACCACCAAACCACCCAGCTGAATTCCTAATTATATAAGGTCTTTGTAATAAATTTATGAATGTAATGCATACTTATAGATTTCCTGCCCCAGCTTTCTAAGAGCAAACAAAGCCATTACCCCCACAGAGGTATCCCTACTCAATATTGTGGGATGTAAAACTGCAGTCAAGTACAACATTCCTATACAGTGGTACCTCGGGTTACATACGCTTCAGGTTACATATGCTTCAGGTTACAGACTCTGCTAACCCAGAAATAGTGCTTCAGCTTAAGAACTTTGCTTCAGGATAAGAACAGAAATCGTGCTCTGGCGGCACGGCAGCAGCAGGAGGCCCCATTAGCTAAAGTGGTGCTTCAGGTTAAGAACAGTTTCAAGTTAAGAATGGACCTCTGGAACGAATTAAGTACTTAACCCGAGGTACCACTGTAGTGGACATGTTAGGGGATGTTTTGTACCACTCAGGAGAAGACTTCCTGTTTCCTCCTGAGCTGGGACAGACTTCCACTACATGTGACTTGAAGAGGGTATGGTCTGTTGTACTAGCACGGAGGAGCACACATGCTCCATGTTCTGATCAGTGTGTGTTCTCCATTTTGTATGTTGCTGTGTGTTTGGAGAAGTGATTGCTTAGTTGCAGTCTCTTGTGACTAACTTCTTTATGGAGTAGTTCTAGTTGTTATGTAACCTAAGCTTGCCTTCAGGGATATGTCTGTGAACCTGAATGAATCTGTGAGTAAACTACCTCTATATTAACGTTAATCAGATTCTTGTGTTTATTCTTTTTAAGAGGGATTAGAAGGGATTTTACCAGGAAGGAATCTTTCATAGTAAGACTCAGATGAGTCAGCAACAAGCTGATTGCTGTGTAATTTAAAAAGGGGTTGTGTTTGGAACTCTGCTAGAATATGGAACTTGCTAGTGCAAGTTAGGAAGGATGTGATTAAATAAATCACATATCCTCTCCTGCCTCCCTAATCATCCCTACAAATATGAGTAGGGAGGAACTCTTTGCTTTGTATTGTTTCTCTTCCACACTAGAGAGGCTTCGATCCTGACCTCTGTATATTCAAGGATTATTTTGCAAACCCAACACAGAGAACTAAGATTTCGTGAAAAGCTCCATGACTCGAGAGCCTTCTCATTATGGCTTAGAGGCACTACTATAGCTGTCAACCTTCCCCTTTTTTGCAGGAAATTCCCTTATTCCAGCGCCATTTCTCGCTGCTTCCTGCTGCTATCCCAGATTGTTAGATATCCCATAGACTATCCCTGGGACAGGTGAGGCTGCTGATACCTTATTTTCGAGGCTCCCCAGGACAGGTGAGGCTGCTGATCCCTTATTTTCAAATATGAAAGTTGACAGCTATGGGCCCGACTCCTACCCAGCTCTAAATCACATCCCAATTTCAGGAGAAATACATATCAGAACAATAAAGGAAAAGAGAGACCTCTTCCTGCTCAGCTGGCACCTCTCTTTTAAAACATGCCTTTGAATACCAGTTGCCGGAAATTGCTGGTGGGGACAGTGGCGGAGCGTGGGTTGTCAGCACCTGGGGCAAGGCAAGTAATTTGCGCCCCCTAACCCATGGATTTGCGCCCCCTAACCCTAACCCCCAGATGTTGCGCCTGGTGTGGCCGGGCCCCCCTGCACCCCCACGCTACGCCACTGGGTGGGGAGAGTTCTATGGTTCCCAGGTTCTGCTTGCAGACTTCCCAGAAGCATCTAATCAGCTGCTGTAAGAACAAGATGCAGTTAGGACTCTTCAGGGTGATTTGGAGAGGACATGAGTTAAACATGCCTGATTTCTTTGGACTCTTCGCTGCTTAATGGACCTCACAGTGGATTGTTATGAAAATAAAAATGTTCCTTTTGGGAATTATGACAATTAATATCCCTAAAGATAAAATAAGATTATTTATTTATGTGACATTGGTGGAAAGGGTCTTGGTGGCTAAATATTGGAAAGAAAGTCATATACCTACCAAAGAAGAATGGTTATGCAAGCTGACCGAGTACTTGGAACTCACGAAGCTATCAGATGTATTAACACACAGATATAATACAATAGTTGAGAAAGAATGGGATCATTTAAACAGCTACCTGATGAATCAAGGTTCGGCTCCTAAGATTTGGTTGTGCCTAGAATAACACTGCAAAAGCAATAGTGCCTGATACAAAGATGAGGAACCAATTGAAATGCAGGAAAGCATCTTTATTAAGAAAAATGAACTGTTGTGGTATTGGCGGAAGTCTTTATTTTGTAGGTAGCTTTATATGTAGTTCTATGTGTTTTAATTTAAGAATCTGTTCGTAAAATATTAGTCTAATAATGAGTGATTTACTGTTATCCTACACACACACATTCTTTTTTCTCTGCTTTTCTTCTCTTTCATACTTCTCCTTTCTTCTTCTTCTTCTTCTTCTTCTTCTTCTTCTTCTTCTTCTTCTTCTTCTTCTTCTTCTTCTTCTTCTAAATTATAATTTTACTTTTCCTTATTAATTTTTTATTCTTCTTTTATTTACTTAATCTGCCTGAGGACTGTAAGTTTTGTTCTAATTGTTTGTGTATGCAACATAACTCAATAAAAAAGATTAAAAAGAGGAAGATAAAAATGTAATGGCTACTTATTATTTATATACCTCTTGTGAGGTGTACAGGAAGGCTCACCAGGTGCCTTCGTTACATACCTTGTTCAGCATCTTTATAAACAACTTGGATGAAGGAATTGAGGCGATGTTCATCAAATCTGCAGATGACACCAAACTGGGAGGGGTAGCTAATGCAGCAGAAGACAGAACTGGAATTCAAGGCAACTTCCACAGAATGAAGAACAGGGCCAAAACCAACGAAATGTATTTCAATGGGGACAAAGGTAAGGTTCTATGCTTATGCAGGAAGAACCAGCTGCACCAGAATAAGAGGTGGGACACCTGGCTTACTAACAGTACATGGGGAAGGGATCTAGGGGTCTTAGCAGACCACCAGCTTAACATGAGTCCACAGTGTGATGCAGCAGCAACAACAACAAAAGGGGGGGGGTGAATGCTATTCTAGGCTGCATCAACAGAAGTAAAGTGTCCCTACATCCCACCAGGCTTTTACATCTCTAATGCAGAAAACATTGACCTGGTCATGCACTTGAGGCCAAAGATGTAGCTGTAGTGTACAATTGGGCTGCACCCATCGCAGATACTCAGTTTAAACCTTTGGCCATTTGATGTTGATATCCATCCCATGATAGCATAAACAGGAAGTTTTCTCTCTCTCCTTAGACAAGGAATTGTCAGCTTTACATCCTGTTATGAAATGGTAATATATTTGGTTGAATTAAAAACCTTCGGGACCTGATCTAAACTAAAAGCTATTTTCTCAAGAAAGCAAAATGTTAATTGTTCTATAAATGCCAGTCTGTTCATTATAAAACACATGAAGTGGGTCTTATTTTTGTTCGTGCCTTTTTTTTGCAGATTCTCATTCCTTGACATTCTCTCCCCCTTGTTACCTATGAATCAGCTCCATAGCAACCCCTTAATCGCTAATCCTGCATTAATACATTTGAGGATGGTCTACCAGCCTTTGTCTTTCATGTCGCTGCAGTCTATCCACAGAGATGTTTAAATCTGGATAAATGAACCAAATACCCACTGAGCTTAGCAGCTTGTTATCAAAGCAGATCTGAATGCCCTCACCTAGAGTTGATTTGTTAATTACAAGATCTGCCTGAAACTGAAATGACGTTAATCAAATTTAGCCCGCCTTTCCCAAAGTGAAGCCTTTCACACTGTAGCTCGGTCTGCATCTATGCCTGTCCAGAAAGAACCCCTGCCTCAACTTAGCATATAAGAGTTGGAAGGGATTCCAAGGGCCATTTAGTCCAAGCCCCTGCAATGCAGGAATCTCAACTAGTTCACACATGACAGGTAGTCGTCCAACCTACTTCCCTTCCCCGGTTGTTTCCTTTGTGGCAAATCTAAGTTTGGAATCACCTCGGGGCAGGGACCTGTCCTCTTGCACTCCATAAATAACCCTGATGGTACTGCATCAATGAATAATCTATAAGGAAAGAATAGTAAAGTGCAGAATTGTCTCCCCTGGGAGTTTTGGCTAATTCTATTGAGGAAATATTCAAAAACCCTGATGGGCACCAGTGGGGTTTAACAGAGCAGGGCAGCCACCTCCATATCTTCAGCCGTGCCACATGCACCAGACAGCTGAAAGCTGGCAGAAAAAATGCTGGGATTTTGTTTGTTTGTTTTTGCTGTGCCAGTTCTGGGCTAGCACACCAGAGAGGCCAGGGTCAGGCAAGTAGATGGACCTGCTTAGGGTTCAGGAGATCACTGATCACTGCCTTTAAAACATCCCGTTGCAGAAGTATATGCAAGTTATTGCCAATGTGGATGCTACTAGCAGGAACTTCCACCCATCTGCGGGTCTTCTGCTTGGATCAGAGATAGGGAGCCTGTGGCCCTCCAGATGGTGTTGGGTACCAACTCCCATCAGCCCTTGTCAGCATGCCCAATGGTCAAGATTGATGGGAGCTGTAGTCCAACACCACTTGAAAGGACCACATCCCTGACTTAGATCCAGCTTCATGAGCTGGTGCATTACTGTCTGCGGAACTTTACAGGTAGGAACTAATGACTTCTTTTTCTTTTTCCTCTTCCTTCACAATCCCCTTTCCTTTTGTGTCTTGTTTTTAATCCCAAGAGCAGGAAATGACTTCTGGTGTTTGTAAGCTGTGCTGGGCGGGGGGCGGGGCGGATTCTGCTGAAAAATGTGGTTATATTATTATTCTGCTGAAGAATGTGGTTATATTATTATTCTGCTGAAGAATGTGGTTATATTATTATTCTGCTGAAGAATGTGGTTTTATTATTATTATTCTACTGAAGAATGTGGTTATATTACTACTACTACTACTACTACTACTACTACTACTACAACCACAACTACCCATCCTTCACCAGCAGGTTCCTTCACAGGTAACAACAATTTAAAATAATTAAAATCAGTTCAAGCAAACTGATGTCCCAAGGATATGGTGGAAACACACGTCTCAGGTGTCAAAGGCTGGGGTAAATTATCACCATCAATAATGTCTTGAAAGGAGCTAAATGCTGTTCTAGGGGCATTCCACATTTCTTGCCGTGAAACTGCATCTGTGAGATGAGCTACAATAATCTCACTCCTACGTCACAACTGCTGTATCTCCCAGAAGACCCAAGCCAATACGCTATGCTTGCATGGCATCATAGAATAGCCTACTTCTGTGTAACAGGGACACACAGCTTGAATGGTTCCTTCCCCCTCCTTATCTAGCTACTCTCCCAATATTTGGGTATTGAGAGCACAACCGTGTCATAGTGCAAAAAGAGCAGCCTATATTTTCGCACAAACATTGCATTTCACAGCGCTGCCTGTCCTGAAATGTCATGCTCTGTGGAAAGGAAAAGATGAAGTGTTACACAACATGACACCTTAATGTGTCATCAGATGCTCTGAGGCAACTGTCAAGGTAGCAGCGCATGTAAGAGGTGTAGTGAAAGTGTCTTTCATTGATTTAGAAAGGTAGAAAGGTAGCTTATCCAAAGGCCGACCATTGATCCATTGACCTCAGAACTTCAGACATGGACATTCCCAGCCCTGCCTGAGATTGAACATGAAACCTCTGGCATGTAAATCATGTGCTCTACCACTGAACAATAGTCCTTCCCCATTTTGTCATAAGTTTGCTTTCTTTCTGAAAGAACTGATATGCAGCTTAGGGGCGTTCTTGGAGCCTTCTTTGTTCATTGAGAACCTCTGTGGCAAAGAGCACCTATCACAAGCTTTGGCTGGTGCATCAACCATGCCCTTTCCTGGATAGGGATAGTTTGGCCACTGTGATGCATGCATTGGTGACATCATGTCTGGAGTATTGCAGTGTGCTCTGGGTAGGATTTCCATTGTAGCTGCTGTGATACTGCAGGAGGTACAGAATGGGTAGTGAGTGGTGCTCCTTATCGGGTACATATCACACAAATACTAAGGGGTCTTTAAAGGGACCCCTGACCATTAGGCCCAGTTGCGAATGACTCCCAGATTTCTTCTCATACGTTCTATCTGTTGGTTTCTGCTTCCTCACTGAACAGCGAAAGTGCTTGTCACGAGACAGGTGTTTACATTCCACAGAGTCTGTACTGTTGGAGGTTTTCCCACGGGAACGGGAGACTGGATATGACGTACACTGGTTTCCTGTTTTTCCCTGTTCTTTGCAGTTTCAGTTTGAGAGGTTTCTCTCCGTGCTTTAGAGGAGAGAGGATGCCTTTCTCTGCTCCGGCAGAGGGAAGATGTTTTTCTGTAACTTACCAGCTTTGAAATGTAAATAAAGCAATATAGAGTATGTTGGCACGTACTTCTCATCATTCCGCTGTGCACTGGACACTGCTCATCCCCAACATTTGGTTATGGGCCCAGCACGCTTCCGATACTTTGCCGGCACTTCGTCTCTTTGCTCCTTTGTTCCTTTGCCAGGAGCCCGACTTCTGGAGTCCATCCTCAAAACACTGCGTTTTTCTGGGCCCGGAACCAAATGTTGGGGATGAGCAGTGTCCAGTGCACAGCGGAATGATGAGAAGTACGTGCCAACATACTCTATATTCCTATGCTGGGGGAAATCGAAAGTAACTTTTACAAATGCTGTTGGAGCAAAGCAGCTGCAGATGTGACGCAGCGGCATTAAGGCAGCATAGACAAAGCACTTGGGGACTTTCGCTTTTGAATTTGCTTTTGGAATGCAGTTTGAAGCAGCTGCAGATAAGCAAAGCAGTTAAGCAGAAGAGCAGCTCAGGCTCATAGGCAGAGGCTGTTTTGAATTTGCCTTTGGATAGAAGCAGCTTGTATAAAGCAGCCTGATTTAACGCAGCAGAAATGGCGGATACAAAGCTAGCTGATGCTTTTGGGATTCCTAAGCTCAATAAGAAAAACTATGCGGACTGGGTTTTGTATGCAGAGGCAATTCTGCGGAAAGAGGGTCTGTTTAAGGTAATTTCAGAAACCCCCCCAGCTCCAGTTACAGATGAATGGAAAGCTATGGATTCCAAGGCAAGGGGAACTCTTACATTGATAGTATCCCCAGAAGAGCTCTGTCTATTGCGTGATAAGACCTCAGCCAGAGAAATTTGGGACGCTCTGAGAGAGGCTCACTTGAGGACAGAAGCTGGATCCACTATGTTTTACTTTAACAAGCTGCATAATATGGCTCTTGCTGAAGGTGGAGATGTGCGTATACATCTGATGGAGATGCAGAATCTGAGACATGAGCTGCAACAGAGAGGACTCAACTTTCCAGAGGCTGTGTATTCCTTCATGATACTACAATCTTTGGGTTCAGGTTGGGAGTCTGTTGCAACCCAGATTGCTGTACAGCCAACTGCTCAGCTGACAGTGGACTATGTTACTGCCGTGATATTGAATGAAGCGGATCGCCGCGGTGCTAGCTGCATCAACAAGGGGGAGACTTCACAGTCGTCATCCCGCAGTGCAGTGGAACCACCAGATGGCGCCAAAGCTTTGAAGGCAGTGAAATGCTACTCGTGTGGACGTCTAGGCCATATGAAGAGGGAATGCAAATATCCCAGGGCCAAGACAGAGCAGCGCAGCGAAAGCTCATCGCGTGGAAAAGGCCAGAGCAAAGGCAAAGGTCCGGTGTCCAGGACAACGCAGCACAAGGCAATGGTCTCACGCTACGCTCCAAAGGTTACAGAGGTTGCAGAGGTTGCAGAGGTCCAGAAGATGTCTAGATCTTTCTTCGTTGTTGATTCAGCTGCAACGCATCACATGTGCAACGATAAGAGACTGTTCGTGTCTTTTACACCGCAGGAAGGTGCAATTCACCAGGCGGATGACCACACAATCCCCAGTAAAGGCTACGGAACTGTTGTTCTTCACAGTTTGGACTTATCGATACAGGATGTTCTTTATGTGCCGGATGCGAAACATAATCTGCTCAGCGTTGGACAGCTGATTGAGAAGAAGATTGACGTTTCCTTTAAAAACAATAGATGTATCATCACCAAGAAAAATGATTATCAATTGTATGCTGAATTTGTTGGTCGTTTGTTTCTTTTGTATTATGATGATGTTGTGCAGGATGACACTTGTTGCATTGCAGGTTCTAACAAAAGTTTGCATGCAGAATGTATTCATGATTTTCATCGAAAATTTGGTCATTTGCATTTTGAGGCAGTATCTAAAATGCCTGCCTTGGTTGAAGGTATGACTATTAAACCCTGCAGGTACCACATGAAGTGCAAAGCATGCGCAGCAAACAAGGTGAAAATGGCTGCGAAAGGTAAGGTGTCTAGTAGGCAAGCTACAGAACCATACCAAATTATTCATGCTGATTTGGTTGGACCACTAGCGCCCTCTTTGGGTGGAAATAGGTACTTCATGGTTCTCATTGATGCATTTTCCAGGTATATTTTTGTGTACAATCTCAAGCAGAAATCAGAGGCTTTTCCTAGGTTCAAGGAATTCTGTGCTTGGTTGGGAAATGTGCATGGTAAGAAGATAAAGATTCTTTTCACTGACCGGGGGGGAGAATTCACTTCTCAGCAGTTTGAAGCTTTTCTGGCTGAGAAAGGAATTCAACACGATTTGTCTAGTCCTCGCTCGCCATGGCAGAATGGACTTGCGGAACGAGCAAATCAGACATTGCTTCAAGGATTAAAAACCTTGCTGCATGATGCAAATCTTCCAGAGAGTTATTGGGCCGAAGCTCTCTCATGTTTCACTTACAGTTATAATCGCAGGTTATCTTCAGCGATTGGTTGTACCCCCTATGAGAAGATGTTTGGCAAGAAGCCATACATCAAACACATGAAAATTTTTGGTTCTGACATGTGGGTTCACTCACCACAAAACTCCAAGTTAGACAAGCGTGGTTTGCATGGTATCTTTCTAGGTTATCAGAAAGGTTCTTACAGAATAATGATGACTGAGTCTAAGGAGATTAAGCTCACAAGAAGTGTTGAGTACAATGCCAAGTGGGGGGAGAATGTGGGAATTTTCCAATGTTATCCTGATGACAGTGATGAGACTGAGAATAGTCAAAAGCAACCGCAACAACCCACACCCACTGATGAAGGTTCTGATTCTGAGTCTGAAACTGAATCGGGTGATTCAGAGGATTTCAAGAGTGCAAAAGCCTCTATGCGACCCTCTGAAAGCTCTGATCAAGAATTGGAGGAACCATTGTTCACAATAGGTCGTTTTTCTCCCAAGAAGGAAGAGGAAAATGTTGAAGACTTAAGGCTAATTCGCAGGTCACAGAGAGCCACAAAAGGCAGACCTCCAAAGAGATTTGCTGATGAGTTTGCTAAGATAGCAGTAACAGCTGTTAAAAGCTCCAAGAAGGTTTTTGAACCTTCAAGTTTCCAAGAAATCCAGGATTTGGATTCAAAGGAAGCTGAGCCATGGTTAAATGCCATGAAGGCTGAGCTTGATTCCTTGGAAAGGAACAAAACATGGGACCTAGTTCCAGTAGTTCCAGGAATGAAACTGCTTGGAAGCAAATGGGTCTTCAAAGCCAAGACTGATCAAAATGGCAAGATAGTCAGACACAAAGCCAGATTGGTAGCCAGAGGATTTGCTCAGGTACCAGGTGAAGACTATCACGAGACCTACTCACCCACAGTGAGGTATGAAAGCATTAGGCTTATGCTCAAGCTAGCTGCAGAGGAAAATCTACACATTAGTCACCATGATGTGAATACAGCTTTTCTGTACGGATCTCTAGATGAATCACTTTATATGCTTCCACCTGATGGCGTACAGGTAAAACAGGGATTTGTTTGTGCTCTGAAAAAGTCAATTTATGGTCTCAAACAAAGTGCACGGTGTTGGCACACAAAACTCACTGAAGTATTGTTTTCTCTAGGTTTTAAGCAAGGGAAATCTGATCCATGTGTATTTGTCAAAGAGGAGGGGCAAAAGAAACTGTATTGTTTGTTTTATGTTGATGATCTTTTATTCTTTTGGAAAGATGTCACAATGTACAATAACGCCCTAGCTCAACTGAAAGAGCACTTTGACATGAAAGATCTTGGTGAGGTAAACAACTACCTATCTCTAGAAATAGAGAGAGATCAAGATGGTAACATTCTAGTACACCAGTCACGGAAAATTGCTGATGTGTTAAGCAAACTAAACCTGATGGATGCTAACCCTGTAGACACACCGATGATAACAGGTTATCAGGTAGATGACACTGAAGAAGCATTTTCTGACACTACACTGTACAGAAGTGTGCTAGGCAAGCTAAACTTCATTGCCAGATGTTCAAGACCAGACATTGCTGTTAGCTGTAATTTGCTAAGCAGACAAGTCAACAATCCTACTGTTAAGGATTGGAAAGCTCTGAAACGCATAGCGCGTTATTTGAAAGGCACTATGCATTACAGACTGAGATTTAACAATCAGAAGTCTGGTGGTCTTGAGATATTTGCAGATGCAAGTTTTGGAAGTGACACTACAGACAGGAAAAGTACGTCTGGAGTTTGCTATAAGTACAATCAGGGTCTATTTGATTGGTCATGCAAGAAGCAAACAACAGTTAGCTTAAGTACTTGTGAAGCTGAACTGAATGCACTGTCTTATTCACTTAAAGATTGTGAATGGTTGTTACAATTGTGCAAAGACATGAAAATTCCTGTCAAATGTCCAATCCAGGTTTACCAGGACAACAAAGCATGTTTGGCTTTGCTGAATTCTGAAGGTTGTAAGCAAAGCACGAAGCACTTGCAATTGAAGTTGCAACATGCTAGGGAACGTATTCAGAAGGGACTCGTAACGGTGTCCTATATGCCAGGTAATGAAATTCCTGCTGATGTATTGTCCAAGATTGTATCAAGGGATCAACACTGTACCTATGTGCAGAAGTTGGGTTTGTACTGATATTGTACGAACGCGCTGTCCAGTGATGTTCACAGAAAGGGGGAGGATGTTGGTTTCTGCTTCCTCACTGAACAGCGAAAGTGCTTGTCACGAGACAGGTGTTTACATTCCACAGAGTCTGTACTGTTGGAGGTTTTCCCACGGGAACGGGAGACTGGATATGACGTACACTGGTTTCCTGTTTTTCCCTGTTCTTTGCAGTTTCAGTTTGAGAGGTTTCTCTCCGTGCTTTAGAGGAGAGAGGATGCCTTTCTCTGCTCCGGCAGAGGGAAGATGTTTTTCTGTAACTTACCAGCTTTGAAATGTAAATAAAGCAATATAGAGTATGTTGGCACGTACTTCTCATCATTCCGCTGTGCACTGGACACTGCTCATCCCCAACACTATCATGGCCACTGCCAAACAGCTGAGCCCTTAAAGGTAAAGGTAAAGGGATCCCTGACCATTAGGTCCAGTCGTGACCGACTCTGGGGTTGCGGCGCTCATCTCACTTTATTGGCCGAGGGAGCCGGCGTACAGCTTCCGAGTCATGTGGCCAGCATGACTAAGCCGCTTCTGGCGAACCAGAGCAGCGCACAGAAACGCTGTTTACTTTCCCGCCGGAGTGGTACCTATTTATCTACTTGCACTTTGATGTGCTTTCAAACTGCTTTACTGGCTGCCTATTAGCCACTGAGCTAGTTTTTATGTTCTGTTCTTAACATGCAAAGTAATAAATAATTCTGGACCAGGTAACCTAAAAAAAGAAAGAAAAAGGTAACCTAAAAAAGAAGAAGAAAAAATCCGCTCAATTGCCCAGTAATGGTATTATGATCAGCAAAGGGAACCTGGCTTGTTTTACAATGACCCAATGATTATTGTCTTCTGGAAACACAGAGATGGTCTTTTTCACTGGTACCACCAGTGCTGTGGAATGCCTTCCCTGCCAAAATGTGAGAGGCTCCATCAGCACTGGCATTCTGCCGGCTCCTGAAAACACACCTGTTTAAGCAAGCATTCCCCTGAATTTAAACTGACCTTATTGTTTTAATTATTTTAGCTGTTTATCATGCTTTTTATCTGGCTTGCTTTATTCAACTAATGATGTTTTGATGTTCTGATCAAATCGGTATTGTGTTTTTTAATTATGTATCTATTCTATAATTGGCTTTCTAGTTGTAAACTGTGCCTAAAAGCCATTTTGGTATGTAAGCGGTATATAAATTAAATAATAGTAATAACTGCTTTCTAACTTTGTATGACGTTACTGTCTGGTACAACACCACAAATGGATTTATATGGAGTCCCATCACTCACATGTTGATGTGGGACACATATTCTTTTCAGAAGAGCCACATATTTTCCCATTATATTCCTAGCTTCACTGGTAATTGGTTTTATTTGTTTTTTAAAAAACATTTCTGGTGCCATGTGGCCAAGTGCAAAAATGAAGACTATGATCACATTCTCACTTTGGTTTCCCCTTTGCTGATAGAAATTCTCAATTTCAATATTCCTGCTTTTCGTAATGATGAAATAGCATTTTGTCGTGGGGATGTTAAATCAAGTGCAACAAATAGTTCACTGTGTTTCTGTTACTTCTGCTCTGTGCTTCTGTCATCAAAAATGTAGCATGTGTTTTACTAGCCCAGAGCAAATCTCACTTCAAGCAAAAGATTAAAGGAAGGGTGTGAGGAATGATAAAGCCTGCTGTCATGTATTCTCAAGCCATTGGACAGGGCATGCTCTATAGTCTATACCCTTATCTCCTCTTAATCTCCATGTTTCAGGTTTCTGCCTTTGTGTCAACTGTAGGCATTGTTGTTTCCTCTTAATTAGCACTCGTTTGAGGCATCCATGTTGTATGTCTGCAGCAGGGAGCCACCATAGCACAGTGGGCAGAGTGTCAGACTACAACTGTACAGACGCAGGTTCAAATCCCCACTCAACCATGAAGCTCATGGAATGATCTCAGGATATGATGCATTTATTCATTTCAGCCATTCATGTATACTGCTTGATCACAGTCATCCAGCATACTCCTGATTCAATAGAATATAAATGAGTTAAAAGGATAAAACTAAAATTCAATTTTTATAATTTTATAATTTTATTTATCATTTTTCATTACAATGTTTCACATTTCTTTGAATATAACTGTACATTCCATCATTGACTTCCCTTCCCCCCGCTTCCACAGTTCTATTTATTTATCCATTAAGACTAATTTCCCCACATGTTCCCCACATATTCATATTTCTCCCTTCCCCCTATATCAGGGACATCCAACTCCCAAGAGTCTACAATCTCAGTGAGTCCAAAGACCAAAGTTGTTGAGCTTTTTTTTAGTGAGGGATGTCCCATTTGGGGGGTGGTGGTTCAAGTTGTTGAGCTTTTTCAGGGGAGGAATGTGCCATTATGGAGAGTAAAGGGGAAGGGAAAAATTTCACTCACCTATAGGTCACTAAGGAAACAATCTGCCTCAAAGCAAAAACGGCGTCTTCCATTTCAACGGTCATATGAAAATGGAGGGTAGGTCAAGGGGGCGGGGCCAGATGCGATTATGACACCGCAAAGGAAAAGGAGCCAGCAATTGACCGTGATCAAACAGAACCTCCCAAGGATCGACCAGTCAAACGCAATCGACCTGTTGGACATCCCTGCCCTATATCTTTAATACTTTACACTGCTGAATTTACAATACCCCTGCTAATGTTTTAACCTGATTCTTCAGATATTCTACAAACAAGGATACATGGGATCAGGTGATCCCTGAGTTCTGCCTTCTGTCTTACCAAGAGCTAAGCTAAGACCAGAACCTAGATTACAGTTCAGTTTTTCTGAAGGGAGACAAACCATGAGTCAATGTAGGAGCTGAGCAGTTCTACCATCTCTCGGTCACCTAATAACATTTCTCCATCTTCTTAATTTACAAGTTCAGTCTCCATCTTCTCCAGGCAAGGGACCTACTATTTGCTTGTTCTTCTTGTTTCAAACATAACGAAAGAAAACTATTTTGTTTGCAAGCTTATTCTAAGCTTTAGGTTCCTAACCTCCTCCCTGCAACTGTTGGCTACTTGTGTATACTCTTCCTTCATGATTTCTCCTTTCTTCCATTTCTTATGCATTCCATTCTTACATCTCAGTTCCTCTGTAAGCTTCTTATGCATCCACACCAGCTTCTTCAAGTGCTTCCCACTTTTCTTTCTTGTTGAAATTGCTGCATTTCTACCTTCAATATTCCACCTTTAACAAACTCCTATCTATCTTGGACTGCTTACTCTTTGAGTATTTCTGACCATGGGATTTCACCTAGCAGTTCCTTAACTTTTTTGAAATCAGCCTTCTTAAAGTCCAGTGTGGATGTCGGACTCCACTCAGCTTTCCCATGCTTGTATTTAATGAAACCCAAAAGGTCACGATCCCTTCCTTCATCCATCAGTTCACCCCTGCTGATGAGGATTAGGTCCAAGAGAAATGACCGTCTTGTTGCTTCTTCCACCTTCTGGGAAATGAAAGCAAGGAATGGAGAAAACAGGAAGGGAGGTTGTATGTAAAGGATGTACATTTGACAAGAGATCTATGACTTAGAGCATGGAAGGCAAATTGAGAGTATACAGGTAAAAACTGCAGGAGCTGGAAACAACAGTGACATTGCTGTGTCTGCTATAGACCTCCAAGCCAGACTGAGGACTCGAACAATGCCTTTCTAGATAATAGTACCAAACATTCAAAAAGGAGAGATATAGTAGCCATGGGGGATTTCAACTACCCTGATATCTGTTGGAACTCAAACTCTTCCAAGAATGAAAGGTCCAACAAATTCCTCAATTGCATTGTTGACAATTTCATTTCCCACAAACACCCCTGCTCTTATTTCCAGGAGCGGCACATTCCGGTCACAAACAGTTAACAGTTTAGGCGGAAAGCAATTGCGAAACAACAAGTAAGAAAATATCTTATCCAATTGCCCTCCTTGTCCTGGTATTTCCCCCTCCTTGTTGTTAAACAGCTTTCTTTACTTCTTCCCCACCCACCCCATTTCTTTCCCCTCCCACACTGGGACAGCGTCATTTAAAGTACTGCAGGTGAGTAGTTAGAAAAGGAATGATTTATCTCCCCCCCCCCCACCACATTTGCTTTCTATATTTTGGCCTGACATAATCAGAGCTTTCAATATGTGAAAACATGCGGCCTCTTTTCACTTTCAGATGTGAAAAGTTGTCACTAGGTGGTTCAACTTGGAATTGCTTAGCCTTATTCTTTCCACACAGCAGGGGGAGGAGGGGGGAGTGGTGGTGGAAAGAGAATTGCGTGTTTTTCACCTCCCCACCTCCTCTTTGCTACCAGAAAGAAACTGTGTCCTTAAGAACTGCAAGTGGGGGAAAATATAAAGATTTGCTAAACAATGGGGTTGACAATCGCTAATCAGGAGAAGTACAGCGATGGCAGGGATGGGAACAAAAGCCCTAAAATGCCTTCTCCTGCTTGTTGAGCTTTTAGGGGGAGCAAGGAACACACTTGAACACTTTATTTCCCCCTCTTGTGAAAGACAGATTGCAAAGGAGAGCAATTCCTATCCCATCCATAAGACAAAGGAGAAGAAAAACAACACAACCCCATATTTGACAAGTAAAATGTGCAGCTTTTCTCACCTTGCGGAAAAGGTCTGGACCGACACAGCAGCCCTACATAGGAAGCTGCCTTAGGAAGAGCAAGTGTGGTGTAGTGGTTAGAGCACTGGACTAAGTGTTGGAGGCAGCAAGAGCAGGGTAGACTTTGATAAAGAAAGAAAAAGGGTAGACTTTGATAAAGAAAGCAGCCACAAATGCTGGGGGTGAGGGATGTCGCTGATGAATACTGAACAGAAGATGGAACGAAAGCCTACAGTCAATGAAAACCAGCATATCAAAACAAGGTGGAATGGCAGAAGAAAGCTAGGTAACAAACAGAATGCCCCCAGCAAGTACAAAAGAATTTATCCAAATACCTTTTAAGGAGGGAAATCCTATTGCCGAGAGCTAGATGGGCAATATTGAGCTAGATGGGCCAATGGTCTGACCCAGTACAGTGGTACCTCAGGTTACAGACGCTTCAGGTTACAGACTCTGCTAACTCAGAAATAGTACCTCAGGTTAAGAACTTTGCTTCAGGATGAGAACAGAAATCGCACAGCGGTGGCACAGCAGCAGCGGGAGGCCCCATTAGCTAAAGTGGTACCTCAGGATAAGAACAGTTTCAAGTTAAGAACGGACCTCCAGAACGAATTAAGTTCTTAACCTGAGGTACCACTGTATTTATTTATTTATTTATTTTAATTTGTATCCCACCTTTTCCTTCACGGAGCTCCAAGTGGTTCTCCCCACCTCCATTTAATCCGCACGACAAGCCTCATAGGCAGCCCATTGTCCCTCGGCCATGAAGCTCACTGGGGGACCTTGGGCCAGTCACTGCAGGGCCATAATTCCATGGGATCTTTGCATATTACCCTGCCACCTAGCCAGTATCATGGCTTCAACAGAAAATCATGGCAGGATGTCCTTTATGTTTGGGATGCATTTGACTGGAGTTTACTGCAATGGAACAGATGGAACCGTGAAACACAATATCCAGCAGGGGCCCTGGATAAAACAGCCAGAGGGCAAGAAAGATCATCAGCCTATGCTGGTTCAGAAATCAAGTACAGTAGTACCTCGGGTTACATACGCTTCAGGTTACATACGCTACAGGTTACAGACTCCGCTAACCCAGAAATAGTACCTCAGGTTAAGAACTTTGCTTCAGGATGAGAACAGAAATCGTCCTCTGGCGGCAGCAGTATGAGGCCCCATTAGCTAAAGTGGTGTTTCAGGTTAAGAACAGTTTCAGGCTAAGAACGGACCTCTGGAACGAATTAAGTACATAGCCAGAGGTACCACTGTACATAAATCAAACAAGTAAGTAATGCTGTAATCACGAGATACCCCAGTACGTTTCTGAGCACAATTCAAAGTGTTAGTGCTGACATTCAAAGCCCTAAACAGCCTTTGTCCTGTATATCTGAAGGAGCGTCTCCACCCCCATTGTTCTGCCCGGACACTGAGGTCCAGCACTGAGGGCCTTCTGGCGGTTCCCTCACTGCAAGAAGTGACGTTATGGAGAACCAGGCAGAGGGCCTTCTCGGTAGTGGCACCCGCCCTGTGGAGCGCCCTCCCACCAGATGTCAAAGAGAAAAACAACTACCAGACTTTTAGAAGACATCTGAAGGCAGCCCTGTTTAGGGAAGCTTTTAATGATTAATAGACTATTGTATTTTAATATTCTATTGGGAGCCGCCCAGAGTGGCTGGGGAAACCCAGCCAGATGGGCGGGATATAAATTATTATTATTATTATTATTATTATTATTATTATTATTATTAGCAAATATGAACCTCTAAAACCAGGGTTTCAAAGGATTGCAAGGTCGTATGTTAAGTCAGGAAAAGGACCATGGTGGAATCAGGAGCCAGTGAAAGATATTATGTACTGTATCGTACATAATGGCTACCAGCCATGGTGGCTATGCTCTGCCACTACAGTTGGAGGCAGCAATGGTTCTAAATGCTAGCTGCTAGAAACCACGGGAGAGGCTTGTGCTGGGGTCCTGCTTGCAAGTTTTCCACAGGCATTTGGTTGGCCACAATGAGAATACAATGCTTGGCTAGATGGCTATTGGCCTGACCCAACAGGCTCTCCTTATGCACTTATGTATCCCTGAGCAGACAGCCGCCACATATCATTGCTGTGGTGTGGATAAAATGGTGAGAGAAATCTTTGCATGATGCTGTGAGTTCTCTTTAGGGGGGAAGGTGAGATACAACCAGTAGCAGATAGCATGACCTCAAGCTAGTTGTGCTGCTGCCACTTACCTGGAGGTAGAAAGGGAGAGGAAAGGTGGCAGTGAGGTCTGTATGGTGCAAACACACCAGCAGAGCCAACACGGTGTTCCTGCCAGTGCATTCGCACCGTGATGACCTTAGCAGTGCCTCAACCCCTCCACCTCTGTGACCCATCAGGTGAGTGGTGTAACTGTCCTCTAATACAATAAATATAGATGGACGAGAGAGAGTGAGAGAGAGAGAGAGAGAGAGAGAGAGAGAGAGAGAGAGAGAGAGAGAGAGAGAGAAAGAAAGAAAGAAAGAAAGAAAGAAAGAAAGAAAGAAAGAAAGAAAGAAAGAAAGAAAGAAAGAAAGAAAGAAAGAAAGAAAGAAGGAAGGAAGGAAGGAAGGAAGGAAGGAAGGAAAGAAAGAAAGAAAGAAAGAAAGAAAGAAAGAAAGAAAGAAAGAAAGAAAGAAAGAAAGAAAGAAAGAAAGAAAGAAAGAAAGAAAGAAAGAAAGAAAGAAAGAAAGATGCAGACATGGTCTTCAGTGAAATATTAATTTGGATGTATAAGGCTTCACATTGCAGTAGGGAGAAACATTTTAAGATTCTTAATAATTAAACTACAGCTGATGTTGGATGCTGTAGAGTACTTAATATAATGGTTACTCCTGCCCTGCAGGCAAAAATAACACTTAACTAGGAAAGTTCTTTTTTTTTTAAAAAAGGGGGCAAATATTGTTTCGGTTCCATCCAGATATTGCAGTGTCATCATCACCAGCTGTGCCTTGCATCTCTAAACCAGTCTAGAGGCAGGATGAGGCCAAGAACTTTAAAAAAGGTGTTGTCACTTGTGAAACATTTCCATCTGTTGACGGGAAACTATAAATGGAACTCTCCCCCCGCCTGTCCCCAACAATGCCAGAAGGCAAGGCTTTCAAGGTATCTGATACAGAATGCATGAAGCAGTTGACAGTGATGAATACATGTTTGTGACGTTGTTTGATCAAAACTTTGAAAAGAAAGTCCAAATTCTATTTGCTAACTGTGCAGACGTTGAGAAGAGACCATTTAGAATGAGTAATGATTCTTTTCCATTGTATTTATCAGTCTCTTGCTTCGACAGCTGAAACTAGTTCTCTCTCTCTCTCTCTCTCTCTCTCTCTCTCTCTCTCACTCACTCACTCACTCACTCTCACTATCACTCTTTCTCTTTAAAGTAATGTATAAAGATTTGAATGTGAACTTCTCAAGCACTTTAGCCACAATTTCTTCCCAATGATGGATCGGTTCATGTTTTCACACAGTAGCTCAGCTTCGGGCACCCACGTCCTCCTCCTCTCCTGGAAATAATGGCCAGTTAACACAGAAAAAAACCGAAATGAAATGTCTAATAAAAATTACCTCATGAAAAAAGGGGCCCTGTTGAGCTCCTAACTTAAATTCCACCTAACATCTTTGAGCGATGGATTTCTGAGGAACGTTTTATTCATCAACATCATGTTGTTCTTGTAGTCTGGTGAAGTGCCTAACAATTACTGAGTGCTCTGTGCATGTGCTTAAGATGGGGCCTGCATGTGCCCATGAGGGAAAGGGATGTTGGGAGAAGAGGTGCATGCCAATTTAAATATTGTAGGCGGGGGAAGCTGTGTAAACAGCTGAGTTCTACTCAGTCTCAATACATTCCTGCATAAGGAAGATATGGACAATCCTATCAACTCCCTTTTAATCTTTGGCTAAGAATCGGCCTATTAGAAGCTTCTGTGGTGATATATCGTCTTTGCTTTCCAGCGTTTGTTTGCAAGATCAGTTATCCTAATTATCCTTAATGTGTTTCAGTCATCCTGTGATCCCATTGTTTAAAAGACAAGCTTGCCCTCGTGGATTGAGAGGAGCAAGAGCTCCAGATGTCTCCTCATGCCTGACTATGCACCTCATCTATTTGTCAGATTCCTACACAAGCAGATGCCTCCATTTGGCCATTAATCAATGCCGGTGAGAACCAACAGTGGCCACACATTCACAACATAACATTTTGAACAGTCATGGCTTCCCCTAAAGAACTTTGATGAAAGAGTTCTTGTTGTTGTTGTTTAGTCGTTTAGTCATGTCCAACTCTTTGTGACCCCATGGACCAGAGCACGCCAGGCACTCCTGTCCTTGAAAGAGTTCTTAGGAAAACCCTATTCCCCTCACAAAGCTACAGTTCTATGTGAAGATGGATTGATTGTTTAACCACTTAAAACCATAGCTTTGGGAGAGGAATATGGGTCTCCTAGCAGCTCTCAGCACCCTTAACAAACTACAGCCCCCCAGAATTCTTGAACCTACCTTGGCTCCCAGTACATTTCCGAGCACAATTCAAAGTGTTGGTGCTGGCCTTTAAAACCCTAAACAGCCTTGGCCCAGTATACCTGAAGGAGCGTCTCCACCCCCATTGTTCAGCCCAGACATTGAGGTCCAGCGCCGAGGGCCTTCTGGCGGTTCCCTTCCTACGAGAAGCGAGGTTAAATGGAACCAGGCAGAGAGCCTTCTCGGTAATGGCGCCCGCCCTGTGGAACACCCTCCCATCAGATGCCAAGGAAATAAACAATTATCTGACTTTTAGGAGACATCTGAAGGCAGCCCTGTTTAGAGAAGTTTTTTTATTATTATTATTATTATTATTATTATTATTATTATTATTATTCTGTTGGGAGCTGCCCAGAGTGGCTGGGGAAACCAGCCAGATGGGTGGGGTATAAATAATAACATATTATTATTATTATTTGGGGGAAACCAGGACTGTTCAGAGTAGTTTGATACTGCTTAATAATAATAACAATAACAACAATAATAATAATAATAATAATAATATTTGTGCCCTGCCTATCTGATTGGGTTGCCCCAGCCACTGCATTAAATATATTGTGGGAATGTGGACAGTGTGATAAGGATAGAACTCTCCACCTCAATTTTGCACATGGAAAACCATTAGCAGTCCACAGTTTTGCACTCCTGACTCAAGGCCAAGGTCACACTTAGCATATCTATCCAGACTCGTTCAAAATCCTCACCTCTACTCTTTCAGACAACTCCATTCCTACTGTGGTAGGAAATTTATCACTCTCTTGGCTGTTTATAATACCTTTTTGTTGTTGTTGTTGTTTCAGATAATCCCACCCCTCGGAACAGCAAGTCTTCAAGTTTTCGTCCCCAAGTGAACAGTACTTTTTTTTGTAAAAACAACAACAACACTTTCTCTGTCTCAGTCTGGGGGCGCTTCCAGACCTGGGCTTAATATCAAAAATGGATCATTTGGATATATCATTTTTTATAATAATTTTTATTAATTTTCCATTTTATAATATTAGAACACATCCTCATTATCCACTTTACTTCTTTTGCTCTTAAGAGCCCGTTGACTCGCCTCCCTCCTGCCTCCTGGTTTTCTAGGATAGTTTTTATATCATAGCTTTTATACATTTCCCCATTTACGTTTCATTCATTCAAAGTGTCACAATTTTTAAATAAATATAAAAAGGTACAAACAATTAACATTACAAATCTTCTTACAACCCTGCTGGTGTTGTTAATTGCTTACAAAGGAGAAGGCATGCAAAGACCTCAGGGTATAGGGCAGTGTATAGTATAAATTGAACAAATAAAAAAATAAAATAAAGATAAGGGCCTCTTCCTGGGTATCACCCCAGATCTTCCTAGCTCTTTTGTTATACTCATGCCCTATGCTTAGTCTTAAACCTGTTGTCTCTACAGGCCTAGTCCAGGAACGAACCTGTGGAAGTGGACTGCAGCTGCAATTCTGCACTCAGTTACACCCATGTAAATATTGCTGAAATCAACAGGATGTAAGTTTATGTGACTAAGTTCAGAGCCCTGACTAAACCACCATTTTCATGCACTAAAATCTTTCTTGCTTGATCTTATCTAAACCATTATTTTTCCTCCAAAGTTTGAAGTGCAGAGTCCTGCATCTTCATTTGTGTGCTGAAAGTATGGGGAAGGGAAACTGATTAAAACATTATCCGATGTACCATAACTGACATTTGATCGATGCTTGCCCATTGTGTTTGTTCACATTATAGTGTGCAACTGAAAGTGTTCGGGGGTTGTTGTTTTGTTGTTGTTCTATTTTCAGCTCATGCACAACTCCTATACTTACAGCTTGACAAAAAGCATGTGGCACCTACTTTCTCTGCAGAGAATTGATTGCTTGGGACCCAAGGGCAGAGTGCTAATCTGTACCCAAAAAGAATTAACTTTAGAGATAGGATAATTTTGACTATCAATTCTATACCAATAGACTTCTGCAAGTTGGTCCCATAGCAGAATCTTGCCTCATCAGATTAGGTTTAACTAATTTGCATTATCTGTTTCCATACTATTGGGTGTCTCATGGTACCAAAGAATGTCTAGCAAACTCAGTTCTGTTTGGGTGACTGGATATAACTTCTCTTCTTCCCAATTTATGGTCCCTGCTTTGAAAGTTGAACATACCTGTATCTGCTTCAGTGACGGGGAACGTATAACCCTCCAGATGTTGTCACCATCTATATTCCTTTAGCCTCAGCCTGTATGGCCAATGGCCAGTAATAACAGAAATTCCATCTAGCTATGCTGGCAGCATTAAGATAAATTCAACAGTGTAAATAAGTTTTGATGGTGTAAATAAGTTTTGATGGATGCAATAATGGAATATTGAATGGTAGGGTTTTTGTAAAATATGCAGGGATTTAAGACATGTAAAATGAACCATGGAAAGAGAAGAAGGGAAGTCATTGATATCTTAAGGATGTAAAATGTGTATTTTAAATTGTAAAACAGAAAAATTTATAAAAAATATATACACAAAAAAACTCAAAATGTTAAGCGAATATTGTACTGAAACGGAATCGAATTTGTTAAATTGTATGAATATCAATAAAAAGGGGAAAGAAGAAGAAGTAGTTCCATCCAGCTATATCTGGATGGCCACAGGTCCCCACTTGCTTGCATATGTCCTCACATGGCGCAACATAAAGACAGCTTCTTCTGTTGTCTAAAATGCTTTTCAACATGTAGTACAGTAGCAGACACCATGGAGCGCAATCATTGCTAAGATGACCCCTGGTGGGCCACATTGCTGCTGCTTACTGGAAAGTAGATGAGGAAGAGCAAGGTCAGTACAATGCAAATGCAATGGCAAAGCCAATCCAGTGATGTGTCTGCACTACACTGACCTAGCCTAGGTGCCGCCTTACCCCCACCTTACCTGGGGTTAGTGGTGTGGCTCCACCGAGCCATCATCTACTGAGGTAGAAGCAATAGTCTTCCCTTGGTGAGAAAATCTATCATGGTGTATGTTCATATCACCAGTGGTTTTGCAGCCCAGTATTAAAGCTGTGTTTTCAGAAATTTTATGTAAGTAACTTCAGTTTTTGCGTCATATTTTATTTTGTTTGTTTGTTTCCCCTTGTAGAAGAATGCATAAGCTTGAAAATGTGGGAATGTTCAGGGAGGCAGGAGAAAATATATTGTTTAATGATATCCTTCCTAAATTGGGTTAAGAAGTTCTATATCTTAGCAGAGTTTAAACATTCCCCTTTAAACACACAGTGGTTTGCTTGTTGTTGCAGGCTCATCTGAGCCTCTCTATATAAGATTCCTGGTAAGATCCTTTATTGTCCCTCTTAAAAAGAATAGACATGACAATTTTATTTTATTTTATTTTTTAAATAATTTTTATTGAATGGTTTTATGTCACAAAAAACAATACAGCCATACTACCACTAAATATAATTAAGAAATAAAAATTACATACATCAATATTTAGTTTGTTATTTGTTATTTACCATCTTATTTCCTCCCACATATGTGTGTTGTTGTATGCAATGTTTGGGAGGAAATAAGACACGACAATTTTATTAAAGTCAATATAAAAGTAATTTACTCACATTCATTCAGTTCACAGTTGGATCCCTGAAGGCAGACTTAGGTTACAAAAGTATATATATATATGTGGAACTATCCCACAAGGGAGTTAGTCCCAAGTGACTGCTGATGGGCAGTCACTTCTGCTAACATGAAGAAAAACAAAATGGAAAAAAGACCAAAAGAAGAACATGTGCTCCCCTACCCAGATTAGGCCACGTTCACATCTTGTCACATGCTGGGAAGTTTGTCCCAGGTCAAGAGGAAAACAGGAAGTCTTCTCCTGAGTGGTACAAAGCATCCCCTAGCATGTCCATTCTAGGAATGTTGTACTTGACTGTTATGTGTTTTACATCCCACAGAAAAACATTCAGAATTTTTGAAATTAACTTGATCACTCCTTTCGCCATGCATCGGTTCTGCCTTTTGCATCCTTCAGAAATCAACCACCTATTTAACTCGTGATTTCACCGGGACAGCTCTGCAATGAGTGATGGCATGTCACCGTAGGCGTGTGCTTGCAGCCCGCTGTTGAAAAGTGTGCATTGCCCTTTCATCTCTTGCAGCTTCCTCCGCCGCAGTTGTTTTCATAACCCCGCTCCCTGCCATTGCCAATTCCATACAGCATGCACAGAGCATAACACGCAGAACCTGCATGTCCTTGTTTAGCATTCTAAGGAGAGGTTTGCTTTGCTCTGTAGTATTAATTCCCTTTGCTAAGCCCATAGGCTTATTTGGTATGATAAATACACACATGAAAATGATGAGATTAAAGCAGCGCTTATCGGACCAACAATATAAAGTTACTACAGCGGTAAGGCCAAGAAATGGCTAGGCTGAAACATCATGCCACTTCCCCGCCTGCCGTGGTGATGGTCTTGCCATTGTAAATAGCAGCATTCTAGTCTGTAAATGTTTCATTAAAACACACACACACAGATTTCTGCTTGGGCAGTTGTTTTTCCTGGTCCTCCTGGAGAACAAAAGCAGTGATAAATAAACAGGATGCTTATTTATTTATATCTTTATTTAACAAGATTCAGATGTGCAACTGATATGTTTGCGTAATTGGTTTTAACCCTTGCAAACCTCTCAGAAGTCTTATTTTTTGTATTAAGCAGAATATAAATTAAAACAATTACAATATTATTAACAGCAATCTTATTAGCAATACTATAAGTTTTTATACGTTACTCTCGGATAACGTAAACTTCGGGTTGCCAAAGTGGTAAACCCGGAAGTATTTTTCCGGGTTTTGCCGCTCGCACATGCGCAGAAGCACTCCACACGCCGTGCGCATGCACAGAACAGGATCCTCAGGATCCGACCGGAGCTCCGGAATGGATCCCATCCGCAACCAGAGGTACCACTGTATAGATAAAATCAACCGTTTTAAAACCAAATACTCGTAATGAAATTGAATCTATGGGCATGCTTGCCTAAATGATAAAGGTTTCCATCAGGTGTTGAAGACAGTACTGTGAAGGCTCCTGCCTAATCTTAATATTACTCTTCTGCCTTTGCCTCTCTTTCATACAAGCTGGCAAGGAAGCAAATCTTCTCCTTGCCCCCTGGAAAGATCCATCACCATAACAAACTACAAGTAGTCTTACCTAATAGTAGTAGTAGTAGTAGTAGTAATAAATAATAATAATAATAATAATAATAATAATAATAATAATAATAATAATAATAATAATTTATACCATGCGCTCCCCGGCCAAAACCGGGCTCAGAGTGGCTAACATCAAATATATAACATATTACCAATGTAAGTGCAAGCTATTGGATTCTCAAAATCAGAATGTATTGAACTGACCTTAAATAATTCTTGTAGGAGAAAGGGAAATTAACTTGTCTCTAGAAATCTGACAGCTTTTTCATAGGCCTTTAAGTTCCTGTGCCTTTAAGAGCGGCATGATCTGTAAACATCAGCAGGTGATAATATATATAAGTATACAGTACCATGAAAAGCTTCATCTATGGAACAAGTGCTCTTAAAGACACAGAAGCAAGCCATGCAACCCACCTCGGTCAGTTGGCAACACTGTTCCTCATTCAGAGGGACCCATAAATCCTGAACTGATTTCTTAATTTGTATTGCATTTCCCTGCTCTCCCCCATCATATTAGGTTATGGGTAACACTTGGTTTTGTTCCTCTATCCCAGAAGGCTGTGCCAAATAAAGGCACCTTTAGATGTGGCTTTTATTAGATCACTGTGTTTTATGTGCTCAATTTGACTGCTAACTACCAAGGTATTTCTTAGCTGATGGCCATGACCACTTAGCAAGATTATTGTGTTTTAAATATATTAATGGTGTGATTTGGGGCAGCAACAGCCCTACATATTAATTTGGAAAACTTTTTACAGCAGTGCGATAAAGCACTCTAAAGCCACAACTTCCTTTGCAATATCCTTTGGATATTCACGCAAGTGCTCAGCCCAATGCACATACTTAGAAACATATCTAAATAAAATGAAGAAGGCCACCTAAGAAGGGACAGAAAAGGGAAAATGCATCTGTTGAGCCCAGTGGAGACCACCTACTTTTTTGTGTGGTAAAAGTACCACGTTCAATCCCTAGCATCTCCAGTTAAAAGGATCAGGTAGCATGTGATGAGAACACCAAAACATCAAAGGGCTCTGCATACTTTAGTGGCATATTACACAGATCTAACACCATCAGTTGAAATTTCATATCGCTACACGTTGCATGAAGCACAATATTGTCATGTTGACACATGCAGCGGTGAATAATCCAGTGAGATGCAATCAGCTGATGTACATTCATGTGCAAGCCTTCCCTTATGCGTGACCCTCCAGATGTTCTTGGATCCCAGCTGCCATCAGCCCCAGCCAGCATGGCCAACGGTCAGGAATTCTAGGATGCCACAGATTCCCCATCCCTGCCTTAGTACTTTAGATTGCCACACTTAGAAATTGCTTGATATTGCACTCAGCTTAGAATACAGACTGGCGCCAGTTGTTGGACAGGTCACACATTGGCTGTCAGGAGTCCAGGTTCCCAGCTTGATAACACATTAAACGTAGGTAATTAAAAAGGAGTGTTTCTTGCAAAAACAAAGCCCTAAACGGCTCTAACAAAGCCTCTGGCATCATCACTCAATATGGCCCTTCTGAAGATTCCTTCCGGTGTCTACAGAAGATATTGAACTTACAAGCCTTACGTCTCTTGTTTTGCTTCCTATCCAGCAGCCCTCCCATTCGCCTACACTTCGGACTTAGTGGATCAGCTCCCCCCTCTTCTTGTTCTGAGAGGCCGTCTCTGTGTCTGCTCCTGTTTGTGCTTCTTGTGAGCTTTGGCTGTGTAGCCTGCTCTCAGCTACTGCCTTATCATCTGGCTGTTCTGCAGTTGTCGGCTCTCCCCTGCCTGAGTGAAATCTAAGCCTCTCTGTTCCTGGCTGCTTTCTGCAGTTGGCTGTAAATCTTCACTTGGAGCTGACTCATTCCTGACATTGGCTAAGGTTCTCAGGACTCAGAAGGGCCTCTCACCACCCTCGTTACCGGGTCCTCAGCTCATTGTTTTTATGAGCAGAAGGTGGTGGTGATGCCTTCTTTGGGTTCCCATCTGCAGTGGTCACCTGTCATCTTAACTTACCCAAAAATACAATGCCCCAGCCTGTTCGCACTCACAGAATTACAGATCTGGAAGGGACCCCAAGGGTCATCCACTCCATTTCCCTGCAATGCAATAAGCACAACAAAAGAATCCCTGGCAGATGGCCATCCAAACTCTGTTTAATAACTTCCAATGAAGGAGAGTCCACCACTGGCAGGACTAAAATATCCCAGGCAAAGGGGAGAGCAAGGGGATGGCAGTAAGTGGCGATGCTGCTGTGGTGGCTGGGATGGAGGGGGAAATTATGGCACAGCTGCATTGGGAAGGGGGCATTGGTGGCACCATGCTGAAGGCTCCCTGAAGTCTGTGTCTGACTCCTTGTTCAACCCAAACAGTTGTGTTTGCTCAGTCCACACCGTTTTGATCTAACACATTCTTCAAGGGATCAAAAACACCTCCAGTACTGACTCTTCTAAAGGAAGCTTTTCCAACAAGGGCTGAACTGAACTTTCCACCACTGAGATAAAGAGCAACAAAATTCTGAATAGGCTTGTTATGAAGCCGCACAAATGGGCAAGTGCATTGCGGGATAGAATATGTGGAGAAATGATCATCCTAGGAAATCAATATTTGATTACATCACCAAGCGAGCGAGAAGACCCAACTGCTAACCGCTATCTGAAGATCAGTAGAACTGGTGGGAGATCACAACGCCATATGTTGCAACAGCCAAGAATGATGTCAGACATTATGGGGAGATGAAACTCTCTCTCTCCAGAAGAACAGTTAGGAAGTAGAACAAGCATTGTTGTTTTCATCAGTGGAGATTGGTAGGTACAGGCCGGGAGAAGCAGAAGGTGAAGAGTTAGCAATTATTAGGAACCTGCTGGGGCAGCTCTTCTGTTCCCACCACCTACACATAAAGTAATAATTGGAAAAAGGAACTCATGCATCTTCCTCATGGGATGTGTGTAAGATCCAAACCTATCTGAAGTGCAGTTGTCTCACTATGTAAGCTGTCTGGGTGCTGTTTCTGAGCCTTACCGGCATGGCAGAAGTCAGTAATTAAGTCCACTGCTGCATCTACTTTTTGATACATATTGTAATATCTGTACCCTGTTCCTGCCAACACTGATGCCTGGCTCAGATTCTCATCTCATTGGCAATGCCAGCAGACCAGGGACCAAGGCTTCCAATATATCAGGTTTACTAGCTACGGCCACAATGAACTGGGAGCTGAGACAGAGGTGTTTTGTATCTTCCACCCAGCAGCCTGGGTCTTCTGCCCTCTTCCTTCCTGGAGTAGATCAGGGCCTCGTCTTGAGCCTCTGCTGTTTCCGGCTTCTACCTCTTGAATAACGCATAAGAGAGGGGGGCCTCTCCATCTGGTCTGGACCTCTGATTAGTCTTACTTGCCTTTCTGCTCCTGCGGTTCAAGGGGTGATTTTAAGGTCTAGAGTTGGGGGAACAAGTCAAAGTGTGCCTCCCTGCAAGTGGTACACCTTCTTGTTCAAATAAGTTTCTATTAGTTTCCCAATATTCCACCAGTAATAGCCAAATTATAACAATATCAATTAATTCCAAATCGATACAATTATTCAATTGCCAATCAACGTCCAATGAATAAATTTCAGTTAAAATGGCTCCCTGTGTGGTGGAATGGATGCATTTTCGAAGGTGCCCCTTCTCAGGTGGTGATCTCAGTAGGACTGTGAGACTTTCCTGATAGCCCTTGATCTCTATTAAGTGCTAGAGCCAAATATGGGGTCCTCTTCTGAGGAGCTCTGGTATAGTTTTGGTCTGGCTCCAACAGGAAAGTGAAGCGTGATGGTCGGAACTCAGGCTCAGCTAAGTGACACATATTGATCCTTTAATATTCCAGAAGGCAACTCTTACGGAGACCTCTAGGTTTTAAGCAAGATTGTTTAAAAGCCTGAACTTCAGCATTTTTATTATTTGCCTAGGCATTTAAAGAAGGGATTGGTGTACTTTCAGATAAGTGGCTTTTTTCTTCGACTTTATGCATGCCGGTGCAGAGAGCTTACATTTAAGTTGTATGTACCTCCACGGTTACTTAAGAGGCTGTCATTTAATAACTATCAATGATGTGAAGTGACTTACTTCAGACAACAAATTAGTTTGGCCATGCTCTATGCTTCCCTGACACTAGCTCTGTCACATTTATAAAGCCTTCACAAAAGGAAGGATATGCAGGAAGCGATTTACCAAATTATACTGGTGGGGGGTTTATTGGGGTTGGAGGTGCGGGGAAGACAGAGAGAAAGAGAAATCAATACTGTACATTCAATGTTTGTCAAGGGTACACAGCTTCTTTGAAGAAGCCTTTCTAGAGTTAGATCAGAGGATATGGCAACCCTTAAATGCTAAGATGCAAAAATTCTTCTGATCGCAAACTTACTTTCTTTTACCTGCACAAACAGACCAAGACAGCCGTGCAGGCACTTTCCCCCACCCTATCCTGCCACTCAAAAATCTGCCATCATTTCCAGCGCATTACTGGGCCCATTTCAAGGTGATCACATCAGTGTTTTAAACCCCAAATGACTCTGGCCCCAAATATCTAAAAGACTGCCTCCTTCCTTACAGAACCTCTCAGCAGTTCCACTGACCTCAGAGGCTGGGAGAGTGGCGGCCCAGGAAACAGCCTCTCCTCCTCCTCGATTGCTCTCTAGCAGCTGGTACGAGTGGCCCAAGGGATGAGGCCAGCAAGGGATGAGGCCAGCAGCAGCATCCATGAAGAGGCCATGGAGAGGCAACGGGATGCTCTCCCCCCAGCCACCATTCCCCAGGACAAGAAGAGACTCCTCCGCCTCCTCCTCAAGCTCAGCAGCGCTGGGGCTGGCAGGGAAAATAGGGACATTCTGGGATCGAATCAGAAGCTGGGGTGGCTTTTGTAATTCCAGGACTGGAAAATAGGGACACTTAGAGGGTATGCAACTACCTTCCATTGCCAGCAAGCTTGACAGGCTCCTTGGTGGGTGTTCTCTGAGGCCTATGCACCCTCATGAAAGCTGGGGGGGTAGGATAAAGAGACCTTAGCAGGAGATGGAGAATTCCAACCTTCCAACCTTCTATCCTCTTTGGGAAGGTGGGCAAGCTTGGCTGAACATTCCCAGGATTGGAAAGACGCTCCATCTGCTCTTCCTTCCATAAAGGTAAAGGTAAAGGGACCCCTGACCATTAGGTCCAGTCATGGCCGACTCTGGGGTTGCAGCGCTCATCTCACTTTATTGGCCGAGGGAGCCAGCGTACAGCTTCCGGGTCATGTGGCCAGCATGAATAAGCCACTTCTGGCGAACCAGAGCAGCGCACAGAAACGCTGTTTACCTTCCCGCTGGAGCGGGACCTATTTATCTACTTGCACTTTGACATGCTTTCGAACTGCTAGGTTGGCAGGAGAAGGGACCGAACCATGGGAGCTCACCCCGTCACGGGGATTCGAACTCCCGACCTTCTGATCGGCAAGTCCTAGGCTCTGTGTTTTAACCCACAGCGCCACCAGCGTCCCTTCTCTTCTTTTCATAATTTGGTTTGATTGACTGCAGATCTCAACATTATATAAGAATGATGAACTCTATGTCAAGTGCTATATCTGTCGAGACTTCTTTCTGGGTGTGCAAGGGCAATGTGGAATATCTTCCTCTGTCCCTAGTTGTTCCACTGTTGCAGCTGTGTACTGAATCTGCAGCTAACACCGCAGCTGATCTGCCAGCCCTTGTTACCTGGCTGGGAAAATATCATCGGTTTTTAGAAGTGACCTCAAAACTTTGCTATCCTGACCTGAATTTTGAAATTCTAATTGGCTTCGTTGTTGAGGAGCGAAATGTTATGTGACAACAAATACGTGCAAATTCATGACATCTAAATGTGTGGGTTTTCCCTCCCCGTGTGGCAGGGAAATACATATTTAAAAGTGACTATTTTAAGCATGTTTTGAAATAGGTCATGTCACCAGAATGACTCCATGGAAGCAGCTCGTGCATTGGGCTGGCTTGCTATCATACCGTGTAAATCCCTTGTGGACCTCAACATAGAAAGCATACATTTCTTTCCCCTGGCTATCAAATACCAGAGGGTATGACAAGGTATCTCTAGCCTCACAGCCTTTTCTTTCTAGTTCCCAAGCAGTGATGCTTCTAAACAGCTCCCTCCAGGAAAGAACACATGACTTGAAAGGGTCGGCTAGCACGGCCGCTCTGCTACAACAGCAACTGAAAGCTCCCTGAGAGCAAAGGAGGAAATGGCAACTGAGGATCCCAGACCTAGATAGGCGCCTGGGGCAATCCAAAGGACCAGGAAACCAAAGCAGCTGAGATTGCCCAGTCCCAAAAATTCACAGGTGAAACGGAGACAAACACAACACGAGCATTTCCTGAAGTCATTTCCTCAAACCCAGTCCTTCTGGGAAATGGAAATGAATTAAAATGTTGCCCAGGGCTTTGCAAAAAAAACAACAACCCTGCAGCTGTCACCTGCTTATCATGTCAATGACAGTGACGGACGCAAAGCCATGTTTGCTGGAAACGGTGTGTTCGCTTTCTGACATTCTTGTTAACCCCCCCATGTAAACAAGCAGGTCACTTTGATCCATCGCATGCAATTCATTTGGGGTTCTTAAAACAGTGCAGGTGTGATTTCTGCCTTCTCTGTAAAATCATTGGGAACATTATTGTTACTTTCATTTTTTTAGAAAAGAAAAAAAAGGGTGTTGAGAGACGTTACACGTTATGTCCCAGCTTCAAGCAATCACGGAGCATCATGGAAGTGGTTGTATGGCAGCAGAAATCATGCCTTTGTATGAGGTAATAACTGGACCACTATCTGTGTAGCTGAGACAGATGTCACTGTGTGTACATGAGCATTGGGGGGAGGGGTTCCTGTCAGTGTTGACTCTGCAGGCACATCATTAAATTATTGTTTCTGCTTTGATTTGTTGCCCTCTGTACTATGCAATATTCACTGGCCATCCTAATCCTGCCTACTGTTCTGAACTAAAGTTCTGGACACTTCAGAGCAGAGAAGGCAAGAGAGCTCCATCCCCCCCCCCCAATGCCAGCAGAGCAAGAGACTCTTAATCTCAGGGTGGGTGGGTTTGAGCCCCACTTTGGGCCAAAGATTCCTGCATTGCAGGGGGCTGGAATAGATGATCCTTGTGGTTTCCTCCAACTCTACAATTCTATGATTCTATTCTATGAAGCAATCCTTTGACACGGACAATCATAAGTCCAGGAGGCTCTCCATTTCCAATGATAGCTCTTCCACCTCTGAAGCATTGCAAACTGGATGCCCTGGAAGTGGTGGGACTTGCCAGAGTTGTCACTTGCATGGGAATGACCGTGCAAGAAAAACGAACACCCAAATAGGGCTAATCTCTAGATGGACCCAACACTTCCTTCCTATCTATTTTCCACGAAATCCTTAACTGAGAGCAACTGCTGGTCTGGACCTGATTTCAGCCCCATCTGTGACTCTTTCTGTTCCAGCTTTTCATTGCAACTTCTATACATGCTGACATGTCACTAGTTGCCATTCTCTATCATTACCTCTTTTTCAAGCTATGTGATATTCCTTTAACAAGAAGGAGCATTGTTATTAAAAAGCAAGCTTGGATGATTTAGGTAATTGTTTTGATGTACTTTGGTGCCCGCCAGGCTTATCATCAATAGTTCTATGCTATTCATGCCTGACAAATATATCTGGCGAAAACTGCAGAGTCTTATTATTGTATGCAGATTTGTATCTGATGCAATGGCCCTGTGGTTAGAGTCCAAAGAGTCTGGTCTTGCGGATAGGCCTGAAATGGTTGCCTGATAAAAATCTCTTCTGCGTGCACCTGAATTTCCCAGGAAAGGCATACACTGCTTTATGCTCTGTACATTGCTTTGGATTCAAACATCCTCTAAGATAAACATCAGTCTGTTTTTCCAAAGCATGAGATGCCTGTGGGAACTGCCCAGATTGTCCAAACAATAGTGTAGGGGGAGGTCAAGGAACATTGAGGGAACATGAATGTAAGTATGTTAGAAGAAGCTGGATAATGGAAATCAGCAGGCAAGTTGGAATCAAGACTTGATTTGCACTTTTTCAAGTTAGCTTTTCCTTCCCATGCACTTACACACAAAAGAGGGGGCGGGGCACTTCCAGACTGTTTTCAGATGGGATTCAATCAAGTTCCAGCAAATTCAGATTGCACAATTAATAATAATAATAATAATAATTTTTTTTATTTATACCCTGCCCTCCCCAGCCAAGGCCGGGCTCAGAGTGGCTTACAAGCAATAATAAAAACAAGATGAATGATTATAACTTAAAAACAAAAATAAAATACAACATTAAAATAATGGAACATTAAAATATTAAAATGTAGCCTCATCGCAGGAGAAGGAAAAGAGAGAAGAAGAAGAAAAGAGAGGGAGGGAATCAAACTGGCTCCAAGCCAAAGGCCAGGCGGAACAACTCTGTCTTACAGGCCCTGTGGAAAGAAATCAGATCCTGCAGGGCCCTGGTCTCATGAGACAGAGCGTTCCACCAGGCCGGAGCCAGAGTTGAAAAGGCCCTGGCTCTGGTTGAAGCCAATCTAACTTCCTTAGGGCCTGGGACCACTAGGGTGTTGTTATTTATGGACCTTGAGGCTCTCCGTGGGGCATACCAGGAGAGGCAGTCCCGTAGGTACGAGGGTCCTAGGCCGTGAAGGGCTTTAAAGGTCAAAAGCAGCACCTTAAATCTGACCCTGTACTCCACCGGGAGCCAGTGCAGCTTGAAAAGCACTGGGTGAATATGCTCCCATGGCAGAGACCCCGTGAGGAGCCTCGCTGCAGCATTCTGTACCCAATGGAGTTTCTGGGACAGCTTCAAGGGCAGCCCCGCATAGAGCGAATTACAGTAGTCAAGCCTGGAGATGACCGTCACATGGATCACTGTGGCCAGGTCGGGGCGGGAAAGGTAAGGGACCAACTACTTGATGCGGCGAAGGTGGGAAAATGTCGCCTTGGCTGTTGCTGTAACTTGCGCCTCCATGGAAAGGGAGGCATCAAGGATTACACCCAAACTCTTAACGGAAGGCAATGGCACTAATTGGGCCCCCGCAAGAGAAGGGAGTTGGTCCCTCATCCCCATGCCATCCCGACCTAGCCATAGGACCTCTGTCTTCGAAGGATTTAGTTTCAATCGGCTCCCATGAAACCATCCAGCCACAGCTTCCAAGCATCTGGTCAGTGTGTTCGGGGCCGAGTCAGTGTGGCCATCCATCAGCAGATAGGGCTGAGTGTCATCAGCATATTGGTGACAGCCCAGCCCAAAGCTCCGGATAATCTGGGCAAGGGGGCGCATAAAGATGTTAAAAAGCATCGGGGAGAGAATTGTGCCCTGTGGCACTCCACACACCAAGGAGTGGCGCGACGACATTTCCCTCCCTAGTGCCACCCTCTGTCCCCGACCAGAGATAAAAGAGCACAATCAGTTACGGGCTATGCCCTGTATCCCCACATCTGCAAGGCGGTGGTCCAGAAGATCATGATCGACCATGTCAAAGGCTGCTGACAAATCTAAAAGGATCAGCAGTCCTGACCCGCCTCGATCCAGTTGTCTACGGAGATCATCTGTTAGGGCAACCAGAGCCGTCGAACAATTACAGTGGTTCCTCAGGTTAAGAACGTAATTTGTTCTGGAGGTCCATTCTTAACCTGAAACTGTTCTTAACCTGAGGTACCACTTTAGCAAATGGGGCCTCCCGCTGCCGCCGCGTGATTCCTGTTTTCATCCTCAGGTAAAGTTCTTAACCTGAGGTACTATTTCTGGGTTAGCGGAATCTGTAACCTGAAGCGTCTGTAACCCAAGGAACCACTGTAAAGTTGATTAGGAGGCAGTGGTGGGGGAACGGGGTGCGGGGTGTGTGATTCGCCCCAGGTGTGACAAAATGAGTGTGTTTTTTTTTAAAAAAAGAGCTCACGAAACTTTTTAGGAATGTTGTGGTGGCTTAGGAGTCTGCAGGTTTCACGCTGCCTGAAACGGTAGAGTGAGACTTGCCTCTGCCTACTGCTTCTCCCTCAGCCGCCCTACAGCTGAGGGGGAGGCGGTGGAGAGGCTCCACGTGGTGGAGAGGCTTGCCTGCCCCGATGGGCAGATCGTCCCACCCCTGGCTGCAGGACATGCCCCCGCTCCAGGCATCCAAGCGGCTAGCTATGCCACTGTTAGGAGGTCTTGTGCAACAAACCCTCTTCCACCAAACACCAGACCTTTTGCAGTAAGTGACAGGGAAACGCCCTGGAACAAGTGGGATAACGCTTGCTTCATTGTTGCAAACGATGCTCATTAAAGAGCCAATGCCATCTAATCTCCTTGGTAACAAATCAGGACGAATGCTCAATAGACAGGTCATCTGGAAGTGGAGAGAGAAAGAAATATTCTAAAACTTTTGGTCTCAAGTCCATGATCACTGCAGATGGTGACAGCAGTCACGAAATTAAAAGACGCCTGCTCCTTGGGAGAAAGGCGATGGCAAACCTAGACAGCATCTTAAAAAGCAGAGACATCACCTTGCCAACAAAGGTCCGTATAGTTAAAGCTATGGTTTTCCCAGTAGTGATGTATGGAAGTGAGAGCTGCACAGTAAAGAAGGCTGATCGCCGGAGAATTGATGCTTTTGAATTCTGGTGCTGGAGGAGACTCTTGAGAGTCCCATGGACTGCAAGAAGATCAAATCTATCCATTCTTAAGGAAATCAACCCTGAGTGCTCACTGGAAGGACAGATCCTGAAGCTGAGGTTCCAATACTTTGGCCACCTCACGAGAAGAGAAGACTCACTGGAAAAGACCCTGATGTTGGGAAAGATGGAGGGCACAAGGAGAAGGGGACGACAGAGGGTGAGATGGTTGGACAGTGTTCTCGAACCTACCAGCATGAGTTTGACCAAACTGCAGGAGACAGTGGAAGACAGGAGTGCCTGGTGTGCTCTGGTCCATGGGGTCACGAAGAGTCGGACACGACTCAATGACTAAACAACAACAACCTGATCTGCATAGGGGAGCGCACTTTGAAACTTCATGTTGTATTGTGCATAAGGAGAAAGAATGAAAAATGGGTTTGGGCTGGCAAAAGTATGGTGAAAATATAATTCCCTGTGATCCTTGGACGAAGGGTGCTGCATAAATTTAATAATTAAAATGAAATAAGAAATAGGTCTTTTTTTTCTTTGTGATTTTGTCTGCACTGGGAGCGGCTCATATTGTTGAAGGATTTAAATGGCATGAAAAAACGTACTAGGTAATTTTGCAGATTTATTTCGTTCTGCATTGTTCCCACACACCTACCTACAATACAGCATATCTGATCTCCGCATTACAGGTATCAAAGCAGTCTCTTTCCCCCTGTTCACCGTGGCATTGCTTTAATTTCACAACTCAATAGTCCAAGCACTTCCTGAATTCCT